>NC_057798.1:474125008-474425008 GCF_018294505.1 Triticum aestivum | reverse complement strand
GAGGGAAGAGTTGCATCGACACAACGTTCAGGCGCTCCAGACCCCCATCATTGAGGAGACCCTCGAGGCTCGAGCCTCGGACGCTGCGTGCTTGGCCACCTTGGCTGAGCGTACGTGTCTGGACAATTTGCAGAAGGCACTCGACGAGCGGGCTCGACAGCAGATTCTCGAATCCAGTCGACGGGCCACACGGTTTTTTCCGACTGAAACTCAGGTATACCGAACTCCGATTCAAAATGTTGCAGCAGCAGCACGCATAGCAGAGACAATTCAGTCGTCATGTTCAGAATCTGGTAGAGGTTTAGAGCAGATCCGTGCATTGCTTAAGGCCACTGGGGAACAGAATTCTGCCGTTTCTAAGTCGCGTAACAGAATACATAGCAGGTCAGTGGTTGTAGACACAGTTCAGTCGGCACATAGTCCAAGGTCACCCAGGCATCGGGAAGATCGTGGTCCCCGCCAGGACCAGTACCTGGAGCGGGGCCATAGACAGTTTGATTGTCAGGGTTCCCGTGATGACCACCGTCGAGTGCTTACTCCCCCTCCGAGGGGCGGATCGTATGTGCCATGATGCTATGATGATAGACACCCGTATGGTGACGAGCGGAGAGCCCCGGTCGACCCAAGAGAGCTGGGATTCGATGCGAGATCACTCCTTGTGAAGCTTTGGTCGACAGAGGCCGAGCCAACAGAGAAGGGCAGGGCAGAGATCGTACGACTGGGAACAGAGCATTCATTTCCGGGCCCAAAGGTTTTAGTATGGCCATTCAATCAGCTGAGATCCCTCCCAACTTCAGATTGGCAGCGGGCTTGAGTAAGTTCACTGGGGAATTGAAGCCAGACACCTGGCTGGGAGACTACCGAGTGGTTGTGCAGATCGGTGGTGGCAATGATGATGTAGCTATGAAACACCTCCCCTTGATGCTTGAGGGGTTGGCCAAAGCTTGGTTGACATAGTTAGCCCCTGGGAGTATTTTCTGCTCGAATGATTTGGCTTGAGTATTCATCAAAACATTCGAGGGCACTTGCAAGCGACCTGCTGGGCTGACTGAATTGCAACACCGTATTCAAAAACCGAATGAGATTTTGCGAGATTTCATCCAGAGATGGACCACCCTTCATCATACGGTGGAAAATGTGTGAGATTACCAGGCGGTTTGTGCCTTCAAAGAGGGCGTCAAGTACAGAGAGCTTACCCTGAAGTTCGGTCCGTCCGGAGATATGACTCTGACCAGAATGATGGAGATAGCCACTCGGTACGCCAATGTTGAAGAGGAGGACCGACTCCGCCACGGCAAAGGGAAAATAGTCGTTCAGGACTCCGGAGCTCGAAATTCCAGTCGGAAGTAGAAACATAAGGGTGAAACTATAGGGCCTGCTGAAGTTGCGGTCCTAAATGCAGGAGGTGGAAAGTTCAAAGGAAAGCGGAAACCACAGTGGAAACCTAAAAAGGTGAAAGATCAGTTAGGAAAAGATGTCATGGATTTGCCGTGTTACATACACATGAAGAAAGATGAGGAGGGAAACCTGATTCAACCCAAGCATACCACTCGGCAGTGCCATCTTCTGATTCAGAGCTTCCGAGAGAATCAATCCAATGAGAAAGAGTTTGATAAAGAAGATGAGGAGGATTACCCTTAGGTCAAAGCTACCTTGATGATTTTTGTTGATGTCAAAAACAAAAGTCGACTCAAAGTCATTAACAGAGAAGTGAATATGGTTGCTCCGGAAACTTTGACGTATTTGAAGTGGTCGAAGACTCCCATTACATTCGACCGGTCAGATCACCCGGCACACGTTTCTACCCCTGGGCGGCAAGTGCTGGTGGTCGACCCGGTCATTGGGGGCACCCGACTAACCAAGGTCCTTATGGATGGCGGAAGTGGGCTGAACATTCTATATGCTGAGACCCTAGAAGGGATGGGCATTCTCATGTCCAAGCTCAGTGAGAGCAATATGCAGTTCCACGGCGTCATTTTGGGGAAAAAGGCAAAGTCACTTAGGCAGATTACTCTCTATCGGATATCGGGTTCCGGCAAAACCCTTAAGGTTCGAACTCTGGGGTGCGCAGGAAAATCTTCTCCCTACCGAAACACGCCCAAAGCCTTGCCGCAATTCTAAGCTAGCACGATGAACAACACAAGAGGCACGAGGTTTATACTGGTTCGGGCCACCGTTGTGGTGTAATACCCTAATCCAGTGTGTGGTGTGATGGATTGCCTCTTGGGCTGATGATGAACAGTACAGAGGAAGAACAGCCTCGCGAGGAGAGGTGTTCTTGGGGTGGTGTGGTGTTCTGCTTAGGAAGGATTCGATCCCTTCCTACTGTGGTGGCTATCTCTATTTATAGAGGCCTGGTCCTCTTCCCAAATATTGAGCGGGAAGGAAGCCAACAACGGCCACTTTGAAAGGGGACAGCTAGTACAAGCTATCCTGACTAAAGGTGGTCTTCGGCTGCCAAAAGCACTAGCGATGACGCCGTCTTGGGCTCCGAGGTGACCTCCATCCTGTCGTCCTGCTGGTCTTGGTCTCGTTGCAATGATATGGAAATCTTTGCTTGATGCCTCGGTACTCCGTGCCTGCACTTGCCCCCTTTGCACCAAAGAGGAAACGAGGACACTGCGCAGGCTGGCGCCCACCTGGCGCCCGCCTGGTCTTGATCGTCATGGCTTGCATCATGAGCACCACGCAAGGTACCCCTTGCCTTGATCACTCCGCCTCCTCGCGAGCCTGCCTGGCGAGGCCGCCCCTGAGGAGGCCTTGTGCCATCTGCCCCACGAGGCTTGGCCCCTCACGAGAGTCTTGAGCTTGGGTTGATGAAGACGGGCCACACTGGGCCACAGCTGAGCCACGCTGCAGGCCGCAGGCAGGCAAGTCTGGGGACCCCCATTCCCAGGATGCCGACAGTAGCCCTCGGGCCCAAGGCGCGCTCAGACTTGGCTTAGTAGCGAAGCCAAAGGGCAAGTGCAGAGCGCCGCGGGCCCCAACAGCCTGCGGCCTTGGTCGTCGTGTGGCGGTTGATTGGACGTGGGCATCTCCGCTTCCCCATGCTGCCTCGGCAACTGCCCGATTTGACAAGTCCCTGCTGCATACACAAAGAGTCATCATTACTCGTGATCGTGGAGGTCGACGATTGGCCTCCCTTGGGCTATAAGTACGGAGAGGCGAGAGCCCCCGTTGTCCATCTCTTCTTGCTCCATCTGCTTCTTCTCCCTTGCTCCACCTCCATTCTTGACGCCAAAGGCACCGATCCGCAGGTTCTCGGCCGCAAAGAAAGGAAAGGCTCCCCGGGAGGGGCCTGACCCACTCTCGCCGAAGAAATAGCCGGTCCCACGGTGTCGCGATGAGGTTGCGAGGCCGGAGATGATGAGGCCTTGGTGCGAGCGGCCACCTTCTGGGTTCCCGCTACCCCTGTACGCCCGGGCAGAGGGCCCTGGAGAAGAAGATGACAAGCGACGCCGCCCGCGCCGCAGGCGAGGTCGACGAACCATAGCGGTGCGCGCCGTCGCTCCTGGAGTCCACACCGTGGACTCCTCTCGCAAGCTCGTGCTTCACGCCGCGATGCCTCCAAGCACCTAGATCCGCTTCCCTCCATCCTTCGCTTTCGAGATGCCGCCGAGGGGGCCTCTCGAGCTTTGGCTGCAGCACACCGACTGCGCTGCTCCGGTGACCAGAGCGGAGGTTGAAGTCGTCGCTCCGGGCAAGGTCTTCATGACCCGAGGCTGGGACGAGATTGCCTGGGTCTGTCGAACAGGGGGTGCCCTCATGATTAACTTCGAATACGATGGTGCCTCCTTGATGTTCTTCAAGGTCTTTGACGCAGAAGGCCGCTGGCTGGAGTGCTGCCCCAGGGGAGGCAGCCAGGACATCATCGTGGCAAGGGCTAGGCCTACTTCCCGCTTCCCCAACGGCTCCTCTGGCAGCAGCGGCGATGCTTGGGTGTCCGGCGACTCTCTAGAGCTCTTCGTGACTCCGGAGACGAGCGACGATAGCTACGTGCCCCCGAGCTCGCGTCGTGCCCGGAGCAAGGCGGCTGCATCAGGCCACCGGTGCGACTGATCTGGATGGGGTTGGTGTTGGTCTCCCGTGGCCCACTATTGATGATGGCGTCGGCTATGGAGGCGCGTGTAGTTAGAGCTCCTTAGGATTCGCGTCTTTTTTCCTATGAAGAATTGAGAAAACACCCCGTGGGGGCATGTAAAGGGTCCGCGATGTATTTTGTTGATATTACCCTTATTATGAAGCGGTGCGAATGCTTGTCCTGTCCCGGCTTGGTTCCCCCTTTCTAACCTCGCGACGACTTGGTGCTCTACGCTGATAGGTCCCAGTCCCCAGGCAGGCTTCAGCCGTCGCTGGTATGCCAGGTCACGGTGCCGTGGTCAAGGCCAGGAGGTGAGCGGCCCGAGGTCCAGTAAGATCCCCTGAGGCGCAATGCTCAGGAGGTCCCCTTTAGTGCACAAGCAGCCGCCGAAAGGTGAGAAAGGAAGGCAACATCGCCGTCACAGAGCCGCATTAGGTGGAGATTCGGTGTCGCATTAATTAGCTATTCCAGGTGCGAAACTTATCTCAAAAACATGGAATCGTCCCTTTGCGATGTGCCGGACTTGCACGTCGGTAGCTGGGATGTAGATGGGTTAGGCCTTTGCGAGCTCCCCCTCTTTTCCCCACACTCTCCTTAGTGCTCTATGTCCTCAGGTCCCGGCCCTCGAGCGAGCTCAGCCGCCGCTGGTATGCCAGGTCCCTATGTCGTGGACAAGGCCAGGGGGTGAGGGCTGGAGAGCCAGTAAGAGCTCCTGAGTTGCGATGCTCAGGAGCCCCCCTTTTAACGTGCAAGCGGATCGCGCGGGAAAGAAAGAGAGAGCTCGTGGTGCCACCCGCTGTAGACCTCAGGAGGTTCCTGCTAATCAACACGAGAAGAGCAAGGGTTGACATTATGATTGCCGGCCGGCCATTGGTTGCTCTGAGAGAGTGGTGAGGGCACTGAGGGCCTGGTGAGGTGACGCTTGCGGGGCTGCCGCGGGCCAGAGCTCGACCACTCATATTTGTCAACGTTGCAGGGACGGACCCATGCGCAAGCGCCGTGCCAGAGTAAGCAGCTCCAGAGGTAGGTGTCAATCGAGAAGGCGATAATCATGGGCAGGTTAAGCATGAAAGGCAAATCAGCTTAGATAAATGTAGGAGGGATACACGCCACTGGGTCAGGCCCGAGCGGCTTGGGGATGATGCAACCCGAGGGGCACCCCCAGCAAGGTAAACTAAAGACATAAGAAAAAGAGATACATGCCGCAGGGACAGACTCGTGCGGCCTGGGAATGATGCAGCCCTGAGGGCGCTCCCAGCTAAAATGAACTCGAAAGATGTCACCTGGTACCATTGTAGAGGGGGTGTTGGAGTAGCTGAAGGTGTGCGGTGAAGAGGCCAATCCTCACGAGCCGCCGGAGCCCTGAGCCTCGGGGGACTCTGGGGGTCCGGGTGGTTCCTCGAGGACCATCTCCATCTCCGCCAGGACCGCGTGATGCCTGGCCTCCTGAGCCGCCAGAATGCTCCGCAGATGGCGCTGGTGAGTGGCAGCCGCGTTCGGCAGGCTGAAAGGCATGCGAACGTAGTTGTGCGGGGGACCCTTGCAACGTCCCACGCGCAAGGGCCAGAGGCGCTCCTGAGACGCGGCTCAGTTGAGCCCTGGGAAATCGATGCAGATGTGCAGCCCGCCACCTCGCCTGGATGGGGTGCTACACCAGGCAAACGGCGATCGCTGCGCATGGCTCTTGCTTCCTGAAGCTCCTGTGTGGTCTTGGTGATGAACTCCTGAGGGTTGGGCTTTCCATGCCCCATGCCTTCCTGAGGGAAACGTGCTGCGAAGCACGCCTCCAAGTGGTGCCCGAGCGCCTTCCTCGTGATCTTGGCAAAGTCTGAGGCCCTCCAAAAGAGAGCCCCCGAGCCCTGCCAGAGGAGGGCGCCGGGTGCGCCGTCCTATGCAATGGAAGGAGGCGCCCCTTGCACGGGCGCAGATCCTGACGCGACTTCCCCTGAGATGCCAACCTCGTGGAGCCTTGAGCTGGGTGATGCATGTTCCGTCTCCAATGTATCTATAATTTTTTATTGTTCCATGCTATTATATTACCCCTTTTGGATGTTTATGGGCTTTATTTTACACAATTATATCATTTTTGGGACTAACCTACTAACTGGAGGCCCAGCCCGTATTGCTGTTTTTTGCCCATTTAAGTATTTCAAAGAAAAGGAATATCAAACGGAGTCCAAATGGAATGAAACCTTCGGGAGCGTGATTTTTGGAACGAACGTGATCCAGAGGACTTGAAGTGCAAGCCAACAAGATGTCGAGGCGGCCACAAGAGGGTAGGGCAAGCCCACCACTACAGGGCGCGCCCCCTGTCTCGTGGGCCCCTCAGGCGGCCACCGACATACTTCTTCCTCCTATATAAGCCTACGTACCCCGAAAACATCCAGGGAGCCAACGAAACACAATTTCCACCGACATAACCTTCTGTATCCGCGAGATCCCATCTTGGAGCCTTCGCCGGTGCTCTGCCGGAGGGGGAATCGATCACGGAGGGCTTCTACATCAACACCATAGCCCCTCCGATGAGTTGTGAGTAGTTTACCACAGACCTTCGGGTCCATAGTTATTAGCTAGATGGCTTCTTCTCTCTTTTTGGATCTCAATACAATGTTCTCCCCCTCTCTTGTGGAGATCTATTCGATGTAAACTCTTTTTGCAGTGTGTTTGTTGAGATCCGATGAATTGTGGGTTTATGATCAAGTTTATCTATGAGAAATATTTGAATCTCCTCTGAATTCTCTTATGTATGATTGAGTTATCTTTGCAACTCTCTTCGAATTATTAGTTTGGTTTGGCCTACTAGATTGATCTTTCTTGCCATGGGAGAAGTGCTTAGCTTTGGGTTCAATCTTGTGGTGTCCTTACCCAGTGACAGAAAGGGTTGCAAGGCACGTATTGTATTGTTGCCATCGAGGATAAAAGATGGGGTTTATATCATATTGCATGAGTTTATCCCTCTACATCATGTCATCTTGCTTAAGGCGTTACTCTATTCTTATGAACTTAATACTCTAGATGCAGGCAGGAGTCGGTCGATGTGTGGAGTAATAGTAGTAGATGTAGGCGGGAGTCGGTCTACTTGTCACGGACATGCTGCCTATATACATGATCATGCCTAGATAATCTCATAATTATTCGCTTTTCTATCAATTGCTCGATAGTAATTTGTTCACCCACCGTAATACTTATGCTATCTTGAGAGAAGCCTCTAGTGAAACCTATGGCCCCCGGGTCTATCTCTTATAATATTTGCTTCCAATCTACTTTTATTTGCATCTTTACTTTTTGCATCTATATTATAAAATACCAAAAATATATCTATCTTATCATACTATCTCTATTAGATCTCACTTTCGCAAGTGGCCGTGAAGGGAATGACAACCCCGTTATTGCGTTGGTTGCGAGTTCTTTGTTTGTTTGTGTAGGTGCGTGGGACTTTTGAGGATCCTCCTACTGGATTGATACCTTGGTTCTCCAAAACTGAGGGAAATACTTACGCTACTATTGCTGCATCACCCTTTCCTCTTCAAGGAAAACCAACGCAAGCTCAAGACGTAGCAAGAAGGATTTCTGGCGCCGTTGGCGGGGAGGTCTTCGCTCAAGTCAAGACATACCAAGTACCCATCACAAACTCATCTCCCTTGCATTTACATTATTTGTCATTTGCCTCTCGTTTTCCTCTCCCCCACTTCACCCTTGCATTTTATTCGCCCTCTCTTTCCCAATCTCCTCCTCTCTCTTTCGCTTGCCTTTTTCTGTTTGCTTGTGTGTTGGATTACTTGTTGCCATGGCGCAAGATAATACCAAATTGTGTGATTTCTCCAATACCAATAATAATGATTTCCTTAGTACTCCGATTGCTCCTCTTAATGATGTTGAGTCTTGTGAAATCAATACTGCTTTGCTGAATCTTGTTATGAAAGATCAATTCGCCGGCCTTCCTAGTGAAGATGTTGCTACTCATCTAAACAACTTTGTTGATTTGTGTGATATGCAAAAGAAGAAAGATACGGATAACGATATTGTTAAATTGAAGTTATTTCCATTTTCACTTAGAGATCGTGCTAAAGTTTGGTTTTCATCTTTGCCTAAAAATTGTATTGATTCTTGGAACAAGTGCAAAGATGCTTTTATCTCTAAGTATTTTCCTCCCGCTAAGATTATCACTCTTAGGAACAATATTATGAATTTTAAACAACTTGATCATGATCATGTTGCCCAATCTTGGGAAAGAATGAAATTGATGATTCGTAATTGCCCTACTCATGGTTTGAATTTACGGATGATCATACAAAAAATTTATGCCAGTTTGAACTTTGCTTCTAGAAATCTCTTAGATTCGGCCGCAGGAGGCACGTTTATGGAAATCACGTTAGGAGATGCTACAAAACTTCTTGATAATATTATGGCTAATTATTCTCAATGGCACACCGAAAGATCTTCTAGTAAAAAAGTGCATGCTATAGAAGAAATCAATGTTTTGAGTGGAAAGATGGATGAACTTATGAAATTGTTTGCTACTAAGAATACTCCTCTTTATCCCAATGATATGCCTTTGTCTACTTTGATTGAGAATAATAATGAATCTATGGATGTGAATTTTGTTGGTAGGAATAGTTTTGGAAACAATGCTTATAGAGGAAACTTTAATGCTAGACCGTTCCCTAGTAATTCCTCTAATAATTATGGAAATTCCTACAATAATTCTTATGGTAATTTTAATAAGATGCCCTCTGATTTTGAGAATAGTGTGAAAGAATTTATGATTTCTCGAAAGAATTTTAATGCCTTGCTTGAAGAAAAATTTCTCAAAGTTGATGATTTGACTAGGAACGTTGATAGACTTTCGCTTGATGTTGATTCTCTTAAACTTAGATCTTCTTCCCCTAAGCATTATATCAATGAGTCTCTCAAAGCAATGAGAATTTCCATTGACGAGTGCAAGAAAAGAACGGCTAGATTGCGTGCTAAGAAAGATTGCTTTATAAAGGTGTGTTCTTCTAGTTTCCATGAAAATAATGATGAAGATCTTAAAGTTATTGATGCGTCTCGTATTAGATCTTTGTTTTGCAATATGAATCTTGATAATTATGGGACTGAAGATGAGTCAACTTTACCTAGAAGGCATCCCAAAAATTCAGAGCTTTTAGATCTTGATGCTAAATTTGGTAAAAGTGGGATTGGAGAGGTCATGACTTTAAATAGCATTGAACCCACTATCTCGGATTTCAAGGAATTTGATTATGATAATTGTTCTTTAGAAGGTTGTTGCAATCCGTTGTTAATTCTCGTCATGCTTATAGTCAAAATAAAGCTTTTAGCAAACATATCGTTGATGCCTTGATGCAATATTATGATGAAAACTTAATTTGGAAGTTTCTATACCTAGAAAACTTAATGATGAGTGGGAACCTACTATAATGATTAGAATTAAAGATCATGAGTGTTTTGCTTTGTGTGATTTGGGTGCTAGTGTTTCCACGATTCCAAAAAGTTTATGTGATATTCTAGGTTTCCATGATCTTGATGATTGCTCTTTAAATTTGCACCTTGCAGATTCCACCATTAAAAATCCAATGAGAAGGATAAAATGATGTTCTCATTGTTGCAAGTAGAAATTTGGTGCACATAGATTTTATCGTTCTTGATATAGATTGCAATCTTTCTTGCTCTATTATTCTTGGTAGACCTTTCCTTAGAACGATTGGCATGATTATTGATATGAAGGAAGGGAATATTAGATTCCAATTTCCATTAAAGAAAGGCATGGAGAACTTTCCAAGAAAGAAAGTCAAATTACCTTATAAATCTATTGTGCGAGCTACTTATGAATTGAGTGTCAAAGATGGCACTACTTAGATCTATCTTTGCTTTTATGCCTAGCTAGGGGCATTAAACAATAGCGCTAGTTGGGAGGCAACCCAATTTTCTTTGTGTTTTTTGTTTTTGTTCCTGTTTAGTAATAAATCTTGCATCTACCTTCTGTTTAGATGTGTTTTTATCTTTTAATTAGCGTTTGTGTCAAGTAGAACCTATAGGATAACCTATGATGATAGTTGATTTGATTCTACTGAAAAACAGAAACTTTGCACGCACGAATTTAGTTTTGTTAAATCATAGAAACGTGATTTTGCGTTGATTCTTTTTGCTGCTGATCAATAGACAAATTTTACAGGACTTCCTATTTTGGTAGGATTTTTAGATTTCCAGAAGTTTGCGCTAGTTACAGATTGCTACAGACTGTTTTGTTTTTGACAGATTCTGTTTTTCGTGTGTTGTTTGCTTATTTTGATGCATCTATGGCTAGTAAAATAGTTTATAAACCATAGAGAATTTGGAATACAGTAGGTTTAACACCAAAATAAATAAACAATGAGTTCCTTACAGTACCTTATGTGGTGGTTTTGTTTTCTTTCACTAACGGAGCTTATAAGATTTGCTGTTGAGTTTTGTGTTGTGAAGTTTTCAAGTTTGGGTAAAGCTTTTATGGACTATGGAATAAGGACTGGCAAGAGTCTAAGCTTGGGGATGCCCATGGCACCCCAAGATATTCAAGTATAGCCAAAATCCTAAGCTTGGTATGCCCCGGGAAGGCATCCCCTCTTTTGTCTTCGTTCATTAGTTACTTTACTTGGAACTATATTTTTATTAGCCACATGATATGTGTTTTGCTTGGAGCGTCGTGTATTATATTAGTATTTGCTTTTCAGTTTACCACAATCATCCTTGCTGTACACACCTTTTGGGAGAAGCCTACTTGATTAGAATTTGCTAGAATACTCTATGTGCTTCACTTATATCTTTTGAGCTTGATAGTTTTTGCTCTAGTGCTTCACTTATATCTTTTAGAGCATGGCGGTGGCTTAATTTTGAAGAAATTGCTAGTCTCTCATGCTTCACTTATATTATTTTGAGATTCTTTTAGAACAGCATGGTATTTTCTATGGTGAAAAATTTGGTCCTAGAATGATGAGCATCCAAGTTGGGTATAATAAAAACTATCATAGAAAGTGAATTGGATGCTATGATCAATTTGATACTTGATAATTGTTTTGAGATATGGAGGTAGTGATATTAAAGTCATGCTAGTTGAGGTGATTATGAAAAATACTTGTGTTGAGTTTTGTGATTCCCATATCATGCACGTATGGTGAACTGCTTTGTGATGAAGTTGGAGCACAATTTTATTTATTGATTGTCTTCCTTATGAGTGGCGGTCGGGGACGAACGATGGTCTTTTCCTACCAATCTATCCCCCTAGGAGCATGCGCGTAGTACTTTGTTTTTTATGACTTCTAGATTTGTGCGATAAGTATATGAGTTCTTTTGACTAATATTGAGTCCATGGGATTATACCTACCTATTATGGCATTTCCATAGCCATTCCGAGATATATTGCCATGCAACTTTCCACCGTTCCGTTCATATGACACGCATTACCTTTGTCATATTACTCTTTGCATGATCATGTAGTTGACATCGTATTTGTGGCAAGGCTACCTTCATAATTTTCATACATGTCGCTCTTGATTCATTGCATATCCCGGTACACCGCCGGAGGCATTCATATAGAGTCATATCTTGTTCTAGCTTTGAGTTGTAATTCTTGAGTTGTAAATCCATAAAAGTGTGATGATCTTCATTAATTAGAGCATTGTCCCAGTAAGGAAAGGATGATGAAGACTATGATTCCCCCACAAGTCGGGATGAGACTTCGAACTTTACAAAAAGAAAAGGAAAAGGAGAGAAAAAAGGGGAAAGGCCAAAAAAGGCCAAAGAAAAAAAAGGAAAAAAGAGAAAAATAAAAAGAGAAAAAATAAAATGAGAGAAAAAGAGAGAAGGGACAATGCTACTATCTCTTTTTCCACACTTGTGCTTCAAAGTAGCACCATGATCTTCATGATAGAGAGTCTCATATGCTATCACTTTCATATACTAGTGGGAATTTTTCATTATAGAACTTGGCTTGTATATTCCAATGATGGGCTTCCTCAAAATGCCCTAGGTCTTCGTGAGCAAGCGAGTTGGATGCACGCCCACTTAGTTTCTTTTGTTGAGCTTTCATGTATTTATAGCTCTAGTGCATCCGTTGCATGGCAATCCCTACTCACTCACGTTGATATCTATTAATGGGCATCTCCATAGCCCGTTGATATGCCTAGTTGATGTGAGACTATCTTCTCCTTTTTGTCTTCTCCACAACCACCATTCTACTCCACATATAGTGCTATGTCCATGGCTCACGCTCATGTATTGCGTGAAAGTTGAAAAAGTTTGAGATTATTAATGTATGAAACTATTGCTTGGCGTGTCATCGGGGTTGTGCATGATTAAATACTTTGTGTGATGAAGATAGAGCATCAACTAGACTATATGATTTTGTAGGGATAACTTTCTTTGGCCGTGTTATTTTGAGAAGACATGATTACTTTGATTAGTATGCTTGAAGTATCACTATTTCTTATGTCAATATGAACTTTTATTTTGAATCATTTGGATCTGAACATTCATGCCCCAATAAAGAAAATTACATTGAGAATTATGCTAGGTAGTATTCCACATCAAAAATTCTGTTTTTATCATTTACCTACTCGAGGACAAGCAGGAATTAATGCCTTCTTCCTCTTGGGAACTGCCTCAGGAGGGTTCTCGCCCTTGCTGTCCGGGTCCTCGATTGATGCAGCTTCAAAGGCGCACTCGAGGGAGCACACCGCATCTTTCTCTTCGCAGGGGACCATGATGATTCCGCCGCTTCCGGGCATCTTGAGGACATTGTAGCCATGGTGGGTCATCGCCATGAACTTGGCCAGGGCCGGATACCCGAGGATGGCATTGTATGGCAGGCGAATGTGGGCGACGTCAAAGTTGATGAGCTCGGTGTGGTAGTTGTTGCGGTGCCCGAAAGTGACAGGGAGGCAGACCTGCCCTATCGGGTGGTGGAGCCATCAGTAACTCATGAGAAAGGATTGGTAGGCTGAAGTTGATCATATGGCACTTGGAGGTTGTTGAACATCTCGACGGACAGAACATTGAGCAATGCGGCACCATCGATGAGGGTCCTGGTAACTTGCACATTGCTGATGACTATGGAACAAAGCATCGGGAGGACGCCAGCGGTAGCCGCGCACTTGAGCTGATCTGCTGAGCTGAAAGTGATGGCACACTTGGACCACCTGAGAGGGCGCGTGGCCTCAAGCTTGGGGAGGACTGCATTCACCTCGCGAGCAAACTACTTGAAGATGCGCTGAGAAGCTGGGGCCTGGGCGCCGCACAAGATGCAAGCGATAGCACGTGGCTCCTGGAAGCCCCCAGCCCCCTCGTCCTGGTGGTGGTCATCATTCCTTCTTGGTGGTGGCGGCAGAGGAGGAGGCCTGCGTTGCCCTACGGGCGGTCCTCGTGAGGCTGATCCCTCCAGGCTCCCTCGCGAGGCTGGTCCTGCCAGCGATCCTCGCGAGGTTGGTCACACCACTCCTGGTGAGGGCCTCGGTTGTCCCATCGTCCTCCACCTCTTCCTCCTCCTCAGCCGTAGCCCTGGTCGTTGTGCTCGGGGCGTGGACCGATGCGTCCTTCTCGAACGGCTCTGAGCTCCTGGCATTCGTTGGTGTTGTGGGTGTAGAGGTTGTGGTGGGCGCAGAATCTGCTACCCTTGGACGACTCCGGCTGGTCCCTGCCACACTTCGTGTCTAGTTCTGCTGCGAGCACGGCTGCTCCCTTGTGCTTCACGTCCTTGGCCTTGGCTTTCTTCTCTTCCAGGTCAGTAGTTGGGAGCTCGAGGAGGGAGAGGCGTCCCTCCTCAGCTCTTGCGCACTTGGTCACCAGGTTGAACAGCTCCAGAGATGTGCATAGATCCTCGTGGATGGCGAGCTCCTCCTTCATCTTGACATCGCGGACGCCATCAGAAGATGCTGAGATGATGGCCTCGTCCGTCACCTTGGGGATCTTGAGGCGGGCGTTGTTGAAGCGCTGGATGTATTTTTGCAGGGTCTCTCTAGGCTGCTGCTTGATGCAACGCAGGTCACCCGCGGCTTGGGGGCGGTCACGAGTGCCCTGGAAGTTGGCGATGAAACGGCTACGCATCTCGTCGCAAGAGGAGATCGAGCCGGGAGGCAGGCTCAGGAGCCAGGTGCGGGCACCATCCTTGAGAGCCATGAGAAACCAGTTCGCCATGACCTTTTCGTCTCTGTTGGCCGCCTCGATGCCCAGCTCGTAGAGTTGCAGGAACTCCGGGGGGTTGGCAGTACCGTCATAGCGAGGAGGCGGGTCCGGCTTGAACTTGTCGGGCCAGGCGATGCTACACAGCTCGGCAGTGAAGGCGTGGCAGCCTACGGTGGCCACCCGAGCCTTTTGCAGATGCGGGGCTTGCTCTTGATGGTTCCCGCGCGCCGCCGCCAGGGGTAGCGCGGGGTCTTGGCATGCTAATGCAGGGATGCGGTCTTGCCGTGGCGGTGCAGGGAGCACGTGAGCGCCTTCTTGAGGCCGAGGAATTTCTTGGCAGCTTCTTTCTTGCCGCGCGGGCGCTCGGCGCGGTGGGTCACGCCCAGGGGTCATGCGCCTTGGAGCCAGGGCACCTTCTTGGGAAGGAGGTGGCGGAGGCGCTCCCTGAGCCGCGTCACCCATGCATGATGGAGGGCAAGGCAGCGAGAGGGACGACGCAGGAGAGCCCCCCGCGGTGCTGACGAGCTCGGTGATGCGAGCAAGCCACTCCTCGTAGAGGTCGTCGATGGGGCGGTAGTGCAGGAGCTCGCGTGCCAGGAGCAATGCCGCCTGCACGTCCGTGGGGGCGCAACGAGCGTGAGACGACGAACCAGCTGGGGTCAGTGACGAAGTGGCGGTGCGGCCTTCCCGCCGCACCGAGGGGTACAGTGAAGATGCTTGCTGCTTGTTCCCCTCCGGGCCGGTGGCGGAGTTGGCGGCAGGCGACGGAGAACGACGAGGAGGCCCGCCGACGGGGGCCGTCTGGGCGACGCGGGCGGCGAGAGCAGCCTGGCGCTCGGCGCAAGCTCGGCGAGCGTCTGCCATGGATGCGATGAAGCGATAGGACGCAGATCAGCGAAGAAAAGATTTCGGCGCACCCCTACCTGGTGCGCCAAATGTCGGATATCGGGTTCTGGCAAAACCCTTAAGGTTCAAACTCTGGGGTGCGCACGAAGATCTTCTCCCTACCGAAACACGCCCAAAGCCTCGCCGTGATTCTAAGCTAGCACGATGAACAACACAAGAGACACGAGGTTTATACTGGTTCTGGCCACTTCAGTGTGTGGTGTAATACCCTAATCTAGTATGTGGTGTGGTGGATTGCCTCTTGGGCTGATGATGAACAGTATAGAGGAAGAACAGCCTCGCGAGGAGAGGTGTTCTTGGGGTGGTGTGGTGTTCTACTTAGGAAGAATTCGATCTCTTCCTATTGTGGTGGCTATTAAGGACAATATAACCGCACCTAAAGCGAGCCCTCTCAGCGATTCGCGTTTTAGACCGTCCGTTTTCACGATCTGAATGTTTCTGCTCGTTGGATCTCTGTGTGAAGCGATCTGTCCCGCACATGGTTAATATTGGGCCTACTGTCCTCTGGGCAGCTGCTCCACAGACCGAAATGGTGCCCTGTGGTTAACTGGGCCGTAGGCCAACCCATTCCCGGTGATCGCTCGTTTCCCCTTTCCACCCTGACCTCTTGTACCTCTCTTCTTCTAAAAAAACCTCTTGTCCCTCTCGTTCAATTCCCATCCCCATCTCTCCTCCCTCTTTCAACCACGACACAGGCATACCTGGCCAAACGGGCCGGCCCGGCCCGGCCCGGCCCGGCCCAACGTAATCGTGCCTGGCCCGGCACGGCCCGCCAGGGCACGATTACTATACGGGTCGTGTCGTGCCCGCCCGCGTGCTGCGCCCCCAGGCCCAGGCACGGCCCAGTTAGTAAACGGGCCGGCATGTTGGCCCGTTTAGCACGGTGGGCCGCATATTTTCAGCCTGTTATTTGCCGCATTGAGCGTTTTTTAGCCTATTTTATATATTGGGCCATATATAGATGTATAAAAAAATAAAAAAAACATAATCGGGTCGTGCCGTGCCGGCCCGCGTGCCCAGCCTCCAGGCCCAGGCACGGCCCAGGGCGTGCCGCGTGCTGGGCCCGGCCCGTTTAGACCGTGTCGTGCCTGGCCCAAGGCGGGCCGTGCCGCGTGTGCTCACGGGCCGGCTCGAAAAAAACGGCCCATTTGGCCAGCTATAGACACAGGTGGCGGCGCCACCATACTCGTGGGGTAGTCAGAGGAGGAACTAATCCAGCCGAGGCGCCACGAGGGGATCGGCGAGGGGATCTAGCGCGAGGGGATAGGCGAGCAGACCCATCCCTCCCGAGTCATCCTACCGACCTCAACCTTGGGCGGATCCTATGTCCGCCGCCGCCACGAGATCGCAGGTCCTCCACCCATCCCAACCCTGCTCCTTCTCTCCATGCTAATGGAAATCCTTGCCCAATCGCTGACTGTTGTTCGTCTCGCCAACGGGGAAGAAAGGTAGTCGTTACTCGCACATGTTGGTCGACTGTCAGATTAGGGGTGGAGACCAACTACAAGCAGTCATGTGGGTGTTTTGCAGTTCATCAAAATATAACCAGTATTTTACTGTTGCACTGCACATTCTCCAAACCCCTTGTTATTTGTGCAGATCGATTTCTTATGCAAGACTTGGAACAACCGGTAGACTCTGCTCGGTTCTTTTCTGCACTAATGCGAGGATGATGATGAGTTCTGCATGAAACAAAGTTTAATTGGTGTTCAGCATAGTTCTGGTCAAATGATTCAGGCAAATATTTTGGCTGGTTCTCATATTTTGGTTCAGGGAATTTTTCAATCTACAACGGCTGCTAGCCAGGTAATTAGTTTCCATGAACTGCCATACCTCATATCTCCATGTTTTCAAATTGTGCTAACTGATCAAGAACCTAATTACGAGGTTTTGCAATTGTTATCTCCCCTGAATTTATATTTCTCCATTACAAGATTGCAACTTTTTTTAAGTACTGGTACAAGATGGAAGACACCTCCGCTTTATCTTTCTTCTTGCAAGCACTCTGATGAAACCCTAGCCATGGTCTAGCAGCGCTGCCGCCCTTGCAATGCCCGTCTGCACCATTGCAGCAGCCGTATCGATGAGCCCAAGATTAACAAGTGCATGCCTTTAGCATTCCTGCAATGATTATATTTTCGTTAGGGGACTGACAACCTCTCTTTCTTATCTTCATTTAGTGGTTGAAAGATTGTCTACCAAATATGTGTACGGCAATGATTATCTTCATTCGGTGGTTAAAAGATCGTTCATCTCGGCCGTCAATTGAGGTTTTGACCGAGCGACGACAGCTGTTTGATCCCACGAGGGGGTTCTAGATGCGCGCCAGTTAACTGAAGATCGACACTTTTCAGGTTTAGATAGATGGAGCCTGACACTCTCTGCCCTCAAGAACCACTTCGGTGCTGCCACACCTGGCAGCGACAAGTTCGGTGGCCTCTTCTCTACCGACCAGCTCGCCCTTGAGTTCCCCACATTCAACGCATGTGTAAGGCTCTCCCTCCCTCAACCCCCTTTCCTGATGCTGCAATCCGCCGGCCTTTGATCTGTTTGCGCCCTGTTCTTGTTTCCCAGTGGCAGTTTGATGGATTCCAGAAGGCGGCCAAGGAGATGGTGAACCACAAGAAGGGGACGACCACGCTCTCCTTCATCTTCGACAAAGGCGTCATCATTGTGGCCGATTCCTAGGCCAGCATGTGTGGGTACATTTGTAATCCTACACCTCTTTTTCATGGCATCTCTTGTATTACAATATTTGCACTATACACATCATGACTGTTTAGTGGAATGCTTTCTTCAAATTCTCTGCCAAGGTGCTTCACTCATAGATAGAATGCTTATTATTAGGTGGTGGTTCGGTTAGTTTAAAGGTGAATAGTGTATTAGAAGCTCACTTGTTGGTTGGTACATAGTAATTTTATTTTTTCCAGTATAAGAGATCTTTGACAACTGTCAAATTCTGTTTGGTACTTGCACATGTAAGAGGCAATGGCAGCAATGTTTCTTGTATTATAGTATTTGCACTATACCCATCATGTATAAACTGTTTTAATGGGAATGCATTCTTCAAATTATCTGGCAAGCTCCTTCACACATAGACAGCATGCTTCTTATTAGTTTGTGCTTTAGTTAGTTGAAATGTGAATGATGTATAAGAAGCCCAGTTTGTGCTTTCTACAGAGTAATTTTATCCATCCCACTAAGAGATCTTTCAAATATATCAAATTCTGTTTGGTACTTGCATATGTATAAAATGCGGCAATGTTACCCATGTGAATTCAAAAATATTTGCACACCATATGACAAGGTGAACTAACCTGGATCTCTTTGTATGATCTAATTAGTCTGTACTACTTTGCTTCATCTATATACAACATGATGTGCTCTTCACTTGTATACATCTCGATCTAATGTTATTGGACTTTATTCAGCTATAATCAATTCTGGATATGGACCTGGATCTAGATGAGAGGATCGTACATAAATCGACTTCGTGCAGCCAATATCAGTAGTGTTGTCAAGATGAGGCGGTTGACAGGAGATGGGAATGACAAAGCTCTTCTGCTTACTTGAGATCCAAGTAAACACAATCATTCTGCAACTTTCGTACATGTCCTCCATTTATGGTAGAAAATATGCAATCTAACTTGTAATGTTCAGACATGAGCATTGAGCGTACATTTCTCTTGAGAAGAGACACTTAATTTTAAAAAGGTCATAGGCATACACATTTAGGACAGTAACCTCTGAATTTTCAGTGATGTTTGTTCATCAACGAATGAATGGATATGCCTACATTTGTTGCATGCAAAGAGAACAACTTCGAGGACGGCAGCTAGAACCTGTACCCCTTCCTAGAACACGACCATGTCGTCCCCAAGTACTACAATTTCAGGGATCCACAAACAACAGCGAGCCCAAGCAGAAAAATCGAATATCAAAAATTCTGTCCAGGCCTAACAATTTGAAACGTAATAAAAATAGTACTGAAAAGTATGATTTACCATATTTTATTTTCAAAAAGGCAAGATCCAGAGCAGCAGACAGGCTAAATCATTGATCTTGGTGCAGACGATTTGCCTAGAGAAGACGGAACGGAACCAGCGATTGCTTTGTGGTGCAGGACAGGGACAACCACACACACCTTTCTGCTTCCTTTTGGGTTCGAGAAAACAAGTGGTCATTACATAATACTTTAAAAGAAGTTTTTTACTCATCAGTTACAAATACGTAATCAAGAATGAAAACTGAAAAGCCATAAGCACTTTATTATTGCCACCCATTGATAAGCATATAATATTTCATTAACTTGCCGCCTCTAGCTTCTATGGGAGAATTAAGACCATGGGAGCCTCATCATGGTCATTTTTTTGAGAAAACCATGGTCTATTTTTTTTTGAGGTGATCCATGGACTATTGATGTTACTGCGTGTGCACTTCACAAACAAAAAAGGCCCACAACAACCCAAGAAAAAAAAGAAAAATCTATTATGTGGCCCATAACATCCTAAAAATATATAAAAAGCAAAATACATGTTTTTACAAAAAAATGCAAATTTATTTCATCCAAAATTCCTAATACATGGGCGCAGCAACGCGCGCCATTCACGACCTAGTCTCTATTTATAGAGGCCCTGGTCCTCTTCCCAAATATTGAGTGTGAAGGAAGCCAACAATGGCCATTTTGAAAGGGGACAGCTAGTACAAGCTATCCTGACTAAAGGTGGTCTTCGGCTGCCAAAATCACTGGCGATGACGCCGTCTTGGGCTCCACGGTGACCTCCGTCCTGCTGTCCTGCTGGTCTTGGTCTTGTTGCACTGATATGGAAACCTTTGCTTGATTCCTCGGTACTCCATGCCTGCGCTTGCCCCCTTTGCACCAAAGAGGAAACAAGGACACTACGCAGGCTGGCGCCCGCCTGGTCTTGATCATCATGGCTTGTCTCATCAGCACCTCGCGAGGTACCCCTTGCCTTGATCTCTCCGCATCCTCACGAGCCTGCCTGGTGAGGCCGCCCCTGAGGAGGCCTTGTGTCGTCCGCCCCACGAGGCTTGGCCCCTCGCGAGGGTCTTGAGCTTGGGTTGATGAAGACGGGCCGCACTGGGCCACTACTGAGCCATGCTGCAGGCCACAGGCAGGCAAGTCTGGGGACCCCTGTTCCCAGGATGCCGACACTCTTGATGTGGTTTTCGGTGAATCCAAGAATTACCGCAAGGAAAAGTTGACATTTGAGGTGGTAGATTTCCAGAGTGCTTATCACACCATTCTAGGCTGACCTGTGTATGCTCGTTTCATGGATCGACCATGCTACGTATATCTCAAGTTGAAGATGCTCGGTCCCAAAGGCATGATCACAGTTACATGAAATAAACAAAGAGCAGAAGAGTGCCTTCAGAAGGGTTGCAAGATTGCAGATGAACAGATGGTGGTCGTAGAGATGTAGGAGTACCAGAAAACAGCAAACCCGAGTGATTTGTTGCGGTCCAAGAAGCCTCTTCGGAATCTGCATTTTAGTTGGCTGGAGAGACCAAGCATGTTCACATCCACTCGAAAGACCCTAATGCAGCTCTGACTCACATATCGACGACACTCGACAGCAAATAGGAAGCCGCCCTCATCCAGTTCCTCCGTGAGAACTGGACATCTTCGCATGGAAACCTTCTGACATACCAGGTGTACCCAGGGGGCTTGCTGAGCACTGTTTGCCTATCAACCCAAAAGCAAAACCAGTCAAAGAGCATCTTCGACGGTCCGCCGTTGAGAAGAGAAAGGCGATTGGCGAGGAGGTGGCTCGACTCTTGGTTGCTGAGTTCATCCGCGAGATTTACCACTCCGAGTGGCTCGCCAACGTCGTCATGGTCCCTAAGAAAGATGATTCACTTAGTATGTGTATTGATTTCAAGCATATTAATCGGGCCTGCCCGAAAGATCATTTTCCTCTCCCTTGCATCGATCATATGGTTGACTCGACAACAGGATGTGAGCATTTGTCCTTCTTTGATGCGTATTTTGGGTACCATCAGATCCGTCCATATGGGCCTGATGAATAAAAACAGCCTTCATCACCCTATTCAGGTGTTTTTGCTATGTTACCATGCCTTTTGGTCTGAACAATGTTTGAGCCATGTTCATTCACATGATACAGAAGTGCCTCCTCACTCAAATCAGTCAAAACGTGGAAGCATACATGGATGATATCGTGGTCAAGTCACACAAGAGATCCGACCTGTTGACTAACCTTGTTGAAACCTTTGCCAACCTGAGAAGATATAACATCAAGCTGAATCCATCCAAGTGCACATTCGGAGTTCCAGGGGGAAGTTGCTTGGTTTTCTTGTTTCCGAACGAGGAATCGACGCAAACCCAGAAAAGATTGGAGCAATCGTCCGAATGAAACGCCCTATGCGCGTACATGATGTTAAGAAGCATATGGGTTGCTTGGCTTCTCTAAGTCGATTCATTTCTCGCCTCGGTGAAAAGGCATTGCCTCTTTACCGACTGATGAAAAGTTCTAATACATTAGAGTGGACTCCTGAAGCTGAAGCAGCATTTGTAGAGCTCAAAGCCCTGCTTTCCACCCAGCCGGAGCTTGCTGCTCCAGTCAGTAAGGAGCCTCTGTTGTTATATATTGCAGCCACTGGACAGGTTGTCAGTATAGTGCTCACAGTCGAGCGACAGGAGGAAGGCAAGGCCTATAAAGTTCAGTGCCCAGTGTATTACATTTCTGAAGTTTTGACTTCGTCCAAGCAAAGGTATCCGCATTACCAGAAGCTTGTTGATGGAATCTATATGACAACGAAGAAAGTTGCATATTACTTCACAAATAACTTGGTTTCAGTTGTTAGTGACGCCCCATTGTCGGAGATTCTGAACAATCGAGACACAACTGGTCGAGTGGCTAAATGGGCTATTGAACTCCTTCCTCTTGATATCAAGTTCGAAGCAAAGAAGGCTATTAAGTCTCAGGAAATTGCAGATTTCCTGGCCGAGTGGATTGAGCAACAACAACCGACTCAAGTCCACTCGAAACATTGGACCATGTTCTTCGACGGATCCAAGATGATGAATGGTTCTGGTGCCGGTGTGGTTATGGTATCCCCGAGAGGTAACAAGCTCAGTTATGTGCTGCAGATTCACTTTGATTCTTCCAACAATAAACCCGAGTATGAAGCGCTTTTATATGGGTTGCGTATGGCCATTTCACTCGGCGTCCATCGCCTAATGGTTCACGGTGACTCAGATCTGGTAGTGAATCAAGTGATGAAAGAATGGGATGTCAGGAGCCCAGCCATGACAGGATACTGTAATGCAGTGAGGAAGTTAGAAAAGAAGTTCGAAGGGTTAGAGCTCCACCACATACCCCGACTCAAGAATCAGGCTGCTGATGATCTGGCTAAAATAAGTTCCACTCGGAAGCCTATTCCTAGTAATGTGTTCTTGGAGCATATCCACACCCCGTCGATCCAAGAAGATCCCTTTATAGAAGAGCCCCCACAACCGATAGGTTCAACTAATCTGGCTGAAGTTGAGGTCCCAACAGTTGTCGACCTAATCATGGAGGTTTTGGTGATCATCCCCGACTGGACAGTGCTGTACATTGCATATTTGCTTAGGCAAGAGCTCCCAGAGGATGAAGATGAAGCTCGGCAGATCATTCGCAGATCCAAAGCATTCACAGTGATAGGTGATCAGCTCTACAGGGAAAGTGTGACTGGCGTAGCTCAGCGGTGCATTACTCCAGAAGAGGGTCGACTGATCCTAAATGGTATTCACTCAGGGACCTGTGGTCACCATGCGTCCTCTCGGACCATCGTGGCCAAAGCATACCGAGCGGGATTCTATTGGCCGCGAGCAAACGAAATGGCTAAGGAGATAGTGGAGAAGTGCGAAGGATGTCAGTTTTACTCGAACATGTCTCACAAACCTGCATCTGCCTTGAAGACTATCCCACTCGTCTGGCCATTTGCTGTTTGGGGGACTCGACATGGTTGGGCCATTGAGGACTAGTAGAAGTGGCTTCACCCATCTGCTCGTGGCAGTCGACAAGTTCACTAAATGGATTGAAGCTAAACCCATTAAGAACCTCGACTCAAGTACAACCATCACTTTCATCAGAGAGTTGATATTCAGATATGGAGTTCCGCACAGCATCATCGCAGATAATGGGTCAAACTTTGATTCTGATGAATTCAGAGCTTTCTGTGCTTCCCAAGGCACTCGGGTCAACTATGCATCCGTAGCACATCCGTAGTCGAATGGACAAGCAGAAAGAGCCAATGGTTTGATCTTACAAGGGCTGAAACCCCGATTGATGCGCAACCTCAAGCATGCAGTAGGCACTTGGGTGACAGAGTTGTCCTCTGTTCTTCGGGGGATGAGAATGACCCCCAATCAGTCGACTGGTCGGACTCCTTTTTTATGGTGTATGGAGCCGAAGCAGTGCTTCTGAGTGACTTGCTCCACAATGTGCCCCGAGTGGAACTCTTCTCAGAAGCCGAAGTGGACAAGCACGTCAGGACGATGTTGACCTTCTAGAAGAGGAAAGGGATATGGCTTTAATCCGATCGACCATTTATCAGCAAGATCTTCGTCGATCCCATGCGCGAAATGTTAGAGGTCGAGCATTCCAGGAGGGAGATCTTGTGCTCTGAGTGGATCAGCAATGCCCTCATAAGCTAGCTCCTGCCTGGGAAGGCCCCTTCATCGTCACCAAGGTACTTCACAATGATGCATATCACCTTTACAACGTGACCAAGAGGAAGGACGAGTCATGCGCTTGGAATGCAGATCTGCTCCGTCGTTTCTATACCTAAGAACACTCGAATAGACGAGATGTAATAAGAAGTACTTTTCAGACTGTTTATCAAAGACATGACTTCCGCAGTCGCAAATTGATTGTTTTTCTCATATACTTATGTTCAAATCCCCCAGTGGGTGGCTTAGCCGCGAACCCGATTCGCCTAAGTTTCAAAAACACTCTGAATGAAGAGCGATCCTCTCACTCAGGGGCTTAGCTGCGATCCCGTACTTGCCTAAGTTTAAAAAACACTTCGAGTGAAGTGCGATCCTCTCACTCGGGGGCTTATCCGCGAACCCGATTCGCCTAAGTTTCAAAAACACTCCGAGTGAAGAGCGATCCTTTCACTCGGGGGCTTAGCTGCGATCCCGTACTCACCTGAGTTTCAAAAACACTCCGGGTGAAGAGCAATCCTCTCTCTCGAGAGCTTATCCGTGAACCCGATTCGCCTAAATTTCAAAAACACTCCGAGTGAAGAGAGATCCTCTCACTCGGGGGCTCAGCTGCGATCCCGTACTCGCCTAAGTTTGAAAAACACTTTGAGTGAAGAGCAATCCTCTCTCTCGGGGGCTTAGCCGCGAACTCGATTCGCCTAAGTTTCAAAAACACTCTGAGTGAAGAGCGATCTCTCTCACTCGGGGGCTTAGATGCGATCATGTACTCGCCTAAGTTTCAAAAAAACTCCAAGTGAAGAGCGATCCTGTCACTCGGTGGTTTAGCTGCGATCCCGCACTCGCCTAAGTTTCAAAAACACTCCGAGTGAAGAGCGATCCTCTCACTCAGGGGCTTAGCTGCGATCCCGCACTCGCCTAAGTTTCAAAAACACTCCGAGTGAAGAGCGACCCTCTCACTCGGGGGCTTAGCCACGAAACCGATTCGCCTAAGTTTCAAAAACACTCTGAGTGAAGAGCGATCCTCTCACTCGGGGGCTTAGCCGCGAACCTGATTCTCCTAAGTTTCAAATACACTCTGAGTGAAGAGCGATCCTCTCACTTAGGGGCTTAGTTGCGATCCTGTACTTGCCTAAGTTCCAAATACACTCCGAGTGAAGAGCGATCCTCTCACTCGGGGGCTTAGCCACGAACCTGATTCGTCTAAGTTTCAAATACACTCCGAGTGAAGAGCGATCCTCTCACTCGAGGGCTTAGCCGTGAACCCGATTCGCCTATGTTTCAAATACACTCCGAGTGAAGAGCGATCCTCTCACACGGGGGCTTAGCCACGAACCCGATTCGCCTAAGTTTCAAATACACGCCGAGTGAAGAGCGATCCTCTCACTCGGGGGCTTAGCTGCGATCCCGTACTCGCCTAAGTTAAAAGCGCCTCGAGGCACGCTCTGAGTCATGCCACAAGTACAATATCGACTCCATGCTCTGAGTTGCACCACAAGTACAATGTTGGAATGCACTCTGAGCTGCGCCATGAGTACAACGTCGAAATGCACTCTGATCTGCGCCACAAGTACAACGTCGACTCCAAGTGGGGAGCAACCCTCTCACTCGGAGGGACAGTTGTGATCCCAGATTCATTCAAACCAAGAAAATCCAAAGATCAGTGAAAGTGAAGCAACTGCATTCGAACAAAGCAACCAAGTTCAGATAGTTCCAGCAAGGTTCAACGGCACGAACGAAAGTACTCGAGCAACAGGCTCGAAGGAGTTTTAACGGTTACCAAATTCACTTGGCATTCCGCGGCAAATTAAGTCATCAAGTTTCTCACTCGTCAGGAGGAGGGCTGGCTGGCTCGACAAATGAATCCAAGTCAATGCCATCTGCAATGCGAGTGGCTGCGTCGACGAAGGTCTCCATGAAGGACTAGAATTGAAGCTTCTTGGTGTTAGCTACATGGAGATCCTTCAGCTTCTCTTCCTTGACATCCCTACAGTGAACGTAGACAAGGGATAAAGTGACACCAGCACCACATCGTGTAGCTGACTTCTTCCACGCTTGCACTCGGTCAGGGATGATGTTGAGTCGAGTCATCAGCAACTCGAGGTCATTCTGTTGCACAACCTGTAGCCAGAGCTCCTTGTCGACCCGAGACATCGCGGTTTTCACGCTGGCGATGTAGTCCAAGACGTTTGCAAGCCGAGCCTCCAGTCGCAGCACGTTCATGGCAGTTTCGTGTTTTACAGGGGAGTTGATGGGGTCTAGTCCAGTCTCGATCTGCCCGGTTTCCTCCTCAAAGTTATGACAGAATTCTGCAAGCATGGAAAGTTAGTGAATCGACAACAACATGCCATGAAAGTTTTTCAGTCGACCGAAGGGAAATACCTTCAAGCTTCAGGAACATCTTTTGAGCAAGTTCACTCAGATAATCTTCTAGTTCATCCCTCTTCTTGGTCAGAGCCGCTTGTTCATCCTTTAGTTGTGCAGTTTCCTTCTTTGCTTCGTCCACAACACTCTTTAGCTTGGCGTTCTCATCTTCCAACTTTTCGACTAAGCCAGCTTCCGGTCGGCAAACTCAGTCTTCTCACGAGAGTTCCTCTGCGCCGCAACAAGGTCAAGATCCTTTTGCTCCAGGGCCTGCTTCATTTTGTCTAAAGAAATAACATTCTTCAAACGTGCTTGGAGTTGACGAGTTTCACTACGCACATCTATTCGAGTGAAATCACTCGGTTCAAAGGATAGACAGATAAAATGACAAGGCATGCAGTCAGCAAGTGGTTACCTCCCATGATGGCTACTTCCTCTCGAGCTTTCTTCAAGTTCTCCTTGGCTTGTTCCAGCTCGAGCTTAAGACTGGTCTTCTCCTGCTCCACAGTGGCATATTGGGCCCCACGCTGATTTCTGCAAAACAACAGTTGGACAAGTCAGTCAATAGTTACCTCCGAGTGGAAAGATACAAGAGTCAAGTACACAGCAAAAGAGTTCTAAGACTAATGCCGAATCAAACATCCAACAACAATCTCGGGGACTACACCTAGTGGGTGCACTTAGCGTGCCCCCATTGGTTTCATTTCCCACTTAGCATGGTCAGCCCAGCTCGAGTGGAAAGAGTTAAAAAAAGAAAACATCATTGGTTCACAGACCACCGCCGACTGCCCGCAGTCGACCATGGTCTCGGGGACTACACCCAGTGGGTGCACTTAGCGTGCCCCCACTGATCTCAGTTCCTACTCGACAAGACCTGTCTAGGTCGAGTGGAAGTGCTGCAAGCAAAAAATTTGATAAGACCCCCACCGAATTAAACATTCGACGGCGGTCTCGGGGACTACACCCAGTAGGTGCACTTAGTGTGCCCCCACAGGACCAAAAGTTTTTCATTCGACACGACCTGGTCGACTCGAGTAAAGAAGATACACTACAGAGATCAAACACCCAGTGGATGAACAGGCGTCAGTCGCAAAAGTCAAGTTTGATGCATAAACATCATACGAATAATAAAACAACAGTTTGCAGAGAGTGTGTCTGAACAGAGCAAAGGCCAAGATAGAGAAATCTATCAGAAATTAACTTACTATTCCACTTACTTGGACATTAGCTTGAAGAGCAGAGTTGGCATTGTATGCGGCCTTGCTGGCATCATACACCACTTTCAATCGCTCCATCATTAGCCCTGCCTGAATCATGGCCTCCTTGGCAGCTCCTACTTGGTCCTCTAGGACGGGGTATGCAGCGAACATACAAGATGATGGAGCAGACGTCTGGACTGGTGGAATAGGAGCTTGAACTTGTACAATGGGCTCGGGAGCTTGAGCAGTCGATGCAGAAGGCCGGTCGGTCGATAAAGGAACGACAAAGGAAACAAAAGCCCGTGTTGGATCGCTGACCGGCTGGATCATAGGCTCAGAGAACGAGCGAGGCATCTTGGACCCTGGCACCCTCTTGCTCAGATTTCGACCTTTCTTCCCATTATTCTTTGGAGGCTCATCCTCATCATCATCATCATCAGGGAGTTGAATAATATTCTTTGGTGCTGCAAAACACTCGACAGTGAAATTCCAGATGGTCACAAAAATCTATTAACAGAACATAGATCAGTCACAAAGCCTTACCCGGTCGAGAGGTGGTCGCATCTGTTGTTTCTGCATCGCCACGATCTTCATCAATATCCATGTGGGTCGCACACCCAGAAGCAGCGCTGAAAATTCCATATTTCACTCGATCAAACAAGCCAATGAGTCTACAAAAGAACACAGAAAAATGCATGAATGAAGTGCTTATGTTGATGTCACGGGCACAACCACCTTGATCCTCGGCAGGGCCTTCTGAGGCTTGGGCGGAGCAACTTTGGCCTACTTGGGAGCCTTTTCAGTCGGCTCATGAGCTGACATGCGAGTGCGCTTGGGAACCTTGGCACTCGATGTGGCAGCCTTGCCCTGTCCCCCTGCAGGATCTTCCTGCTATTTGGATCGATGCTTGGAACGAGGCGGTGAGTCGAATTCCTCGTTGCTGCTACTCGAGTCCTCGCTCTCATCTTCACTATCTTCGACATCTTCGACGTCACTATCTTCATTGTCGCTGTCGATCCCCTCCCGATATTCCTCTCCATTGGGCATCGAGTGCAGCTTGGGGAAAACCTACAAAATACAAGTTGTGTACATGAGTCGGATTCAAGAACAAGCACTCGACAGAGATAAAAAGGAAAATCACTCGGATAGGCGAGTCTGGTCTCTCTAGGAGCACGGGTGGCGTCGAATGGCAGAATCCTCCTGGCCCCCCTTGGGTTGTCCTTGTTACCAGTAACACTCCGGAGCCACTGGGCCACCGTCTCCTCGTCAATCTCCTCTGGGTGGGTACGAGCGGTGTCATCAGAGCCCGAGTACATCCACATGGGGTGGTCATGAGCTTGCAGAGGCTGGATCCGTCGACTGAGATATACCTCCAACAGGTCCATCCCCGTCACTCCTCCTTTCACCAACTCGACAACAGCCGCAACCAGCATCTGCACTTCCTCTTTCTCCTCCGGAGCTACCACTAACGAGCAAGGAGACTGGAGTCTTTCTAGAGTGAAAGGAGGGAGGCCAATCGACTGGCCAGGAGTCGGAACATCCTTGCAGTAGAACCAGGTCGACTGCCACCCCCTAACAGATTTGGGAAAAGTCACAGGGGGAAAAAGCTCCTACCCCTCGTTTGGATCCCTAGCCCCCCGCACATTTGGATCACGTGCGTTTTCTGGTTCACTGGGTTAGCTTTCTTCACCGTTTGAGATCAACAAGTGAATATATGCTTGAAAAGACCCCAGTGCGGGTGGCAGCCCAAGAAATTTTCGCACATGGAGATGAAAGCACCAAGATACAAGATAGTGTTTGGAGGGAAATGATGGATCTGAGCCCCGAAGAAGTTCAAAAACCCTCAAAAGAATGGGTCTGGAGGCAAAGAAAAACCGCGCTCGACGTGGGTGGTGAGGAGAACACACTCACCATCGCGTGACTGTGGCTCGAACTCCTCCCCAGGCAATCTCCACAACCTAGGTTTAATCAGGCCGTCATGAGCGAGGTTCTCCAAGTCCTGTTGCGAGACCGTCGAGCGAGTCCAATCCCCCTGGATCCAGCCAGGCGGGAGAGCGGAGTGTGACGACGAACCCCGTGCCGTCTTCTTCCCCTTCGCCATCGCCGACGCCTTCTTCGCGCGCTCCAGAGCCACGGTCTTCTCCTTCACCATTGCGTCGAGCTTGAGAGGGCCGAGGAGAGGCATGGGGAGCAAGGAGAATGGAGGCGAAGAAGAAGAGAGGATAGAGATCGACTGAAAGCACTGTGCCACGCATCGGCTTCAACGCCTTATATGAGGCTGGCTTCGAGTTGCTGACCAGTGGCCCCCAGCGATCAAATCATATCGCATCATAGGCACAGGAGCGATACGTGGCGAAAAAGGCGGCACAGAGATCAAGGTGTCCCGGTCTGATTCATTCCGCTTATCATGCCACGCCCCCTCCGGTGCGCTTCTCTGAAATTTCGAATCCCGTAAAATCCGGAAAGCGCGGAGCAGTCAATCGCGTCTAAGATTTCACATCCTAATCCACTCAGAGGATTACTACATTTATTCACTCGACAACTTCAAGCTATAAGAATTGATCGAGCCAAGTGAAGCAAGATTTAAAGTTCCCATGCATTTTCCAGCCTTCAATGAGATGCCCCCGGAGCATTCAACTGAGTCGGAGTCAACTTCAACCTTTTCTCCACTTGGACCTCAATCCATTCGAGGGCTAATGACGAGGACATGTACCTAGGGTAGGGTCCTAGGCCTGACCTAGACACCCCACCCAATGACACTGACCTACAACCAAAGGCACTCAAGGACCAACAGAGAATACCGACTGGAATCATACTGAAGTGCAATCCATTCGATAGAAGGTTCCACTCGGATACCCCAATTCCACTCGACCACAACATAGTCACTCGACAGTATGAAGAACCACTTGGAGTATAGAAGATCTAAAGTCATCCCAGGATGGCAACGGCCAGGCGTTCACTCTGTAGTCTTAATGGTCATTTATGGCAGGCGTTACCAGTAACGCCCCATCTTAACTCACATTGAACCCTGTGTAACGGAGGTTAGAGAGGGTCCTGGCGCACTCTATATAAGCCGCCCTCCTCCCCTGGCACAAGGGTTCGCACCCCTTGTAACATTCACGCATATCCAGTCGACACAGCCCTAGGGCACCGAGACGTAGGGCTTTTACTTCCTCCGAGAAGGGCCTGAACTTGTAAAGTTCCGTGTACAACCTCACCGTAGCTAGGACCTTGCCTCCTCATATGTACCCCCTGTTCTTACTGTCATACTTACTCCCACGACAGAGAGGCCGTGCTTTCGGTCTTTGGTTTGAGGGGCTATTCGAGGGTGGTTTGGGGGATCATTCATCGACAGTTTGAGAGACTCCACATATGATCTACACCGACACTTCCTTCTTCCGCTACAACTCGGTGACGGTGACGATCGTTAACCCAACCCGTTATGCATCTTCATATAAATCTTGGGTGTGCATAGGCGTGGTTTTTTTTGTTTTCTACTACGTTTCCCAACCAGAGTGTAGACTTTTTTTTTACTAGTTCTATTTACTTATATGGAGTCAATAGAGCAACCGTCCTATTAAGGAGGTTCACAGTGAAAGTTAGATCGAAGCATCGTTGTGCAAGCTCAATCATAAACCTATTTGTTCAGAGAGTGATGACTTTGAAGTCTCCTTTGAGACATGATTGTGGTCGTTTTTTGCGATTTAGGGCCAGATTGGTTCGCGTCCTAAGCGTTCGGTGTGTGGCCTGGGTCGTCCTTGGGAGCTATCTGGCTCATATTTGGTTGACGTCCAGGCCATCAGGAAGTAGGCTACCCGAAGAACTAGAAAACGTAACTAGACTGGACCATTGAAATTTCTCAAGCGTATTGTTGTGGACGTGAACCGAACTGGCCCTTAGTCTTTCATTTGATATAGTGTTTTTATTATTTTACTTGTTTTTGGTTGACTTGTTGATCATGACTATTGGCTTGGACTTGCTTGTATTACGCTTGATTTTAGGTTATGTGGATGCATATTATAGAATGAGATCCTTCTCTGAATTTTACTATTCTCATGATCCGCAAAAAAATAATTAATGTTCTTCCCAACAGCAACAGGTGGGTTCTTCTGTGTGCCAGATCTGTACTGACTCATGAGGACTGACGGGTGATAAAATCGTTGAGTAAAATGTTTTCGAATCGCATGAGATAGACTATTATGCACTAATGGTGTCTTACGCTTGTTTTGTTTAAACGTCCGACTGGCCCTGCCAGTAGTTTTATTGTCGATGCCTACAAACTACATTGACTAGAACTAGAATACCCGTGCTGGCAGACAGTTCACGCAGAAGTGCACGGCTAAGCACCATTATCCATATTATATCCTCTGAGTTGTTACCTTTTTCCCTTTCTTGATTTGCATAGATATCACCGAGCATCCAGCCAACTATTCGATCCCTTAATTCAACAAGGGTCCAGGAAACAATAGTAAAACATTGAAGAAGATACGATGCGCAGTTCGATCTCCTTGTCATGCTCCACAAGGAGAGGGAGGAGAAAACAATGAAGTCCAGTACCTAATTAGTCTTATACGCACTGCCTTCTGATGACTAGTTCTGGGGTATAATTTTTGGATTCATTATACATATAGCAAGTCTGGATTTTTATACTGGCAGTGGCAGCCTTATGTTAAAGTGCAATGTTGTAGTTTACGCCCTCCCTCTGTCGGCGTTGTGGATATTACGATCTGATTTAATGATCTATAACTTGCAATAAGTTGACCAGAAAAGGCACACTATATTTGCACACAAGGATTTTGAATCCATTTTTAAAAAAAAAATGTTTTTCGTCCCTCAACTCTACATCCGGCCCCTTAAAAAAAATTCCGCTCATATTTAGCCCCTCAAGTTTCAAAACCTGGTTTTATTAACACGGTACAGACGCAAGCGCTCATATATACGCGCATACGCTCACTTCTATGAACGTACACACGCACACCCTACCCCTATGAGCACCTTGAAGAGACTGAGCCAGCATATAATCTTGAGATTTACATTTGGTCTGGGATACCATTTTCTCTCTAATCATCCAACCACAGGTTGATATTAGTCTAAAACCTGGTTTGGACTAATTTTGTCAGGCCATATTTGGCCCCTCAAGAAAACAACTTCCACATAGACAGTTTTCTACCCAAAACTGGTTTTAGACTAATTTTGTCTCGTTTCGAAACTCAAGGGACCAAATGTCGCCCGAAAATTCTTAAGGAACCAAATGTAGAATTTTGAAAACTGAGAGCCGAAAAACATACTTTTTTTCTTTCTTTCTTAGAAGAGCGTAGCTTCCGCTCAGCTTCTGAAACTTCCATGGAAAGAGATCGGATCCTAGAGTCTAAACAGACCCTCACAAACCTAACGGAAGTCTGAAACCCGCTACCGCTAATACGCAAGTTGTGATTATACTAATCCGTGAGCTTTTGATTACACTATAAACACAGAATCAAGGAGGAATAAAATGGAATCTTGGCCCTTGGCCACTGCCAGGAGATAGCCGGCACTAGAATAGTCTATGTTCTCGGCAGGGATTAACTAACATAACATTGTTGATTAGTGGAGCATGGTATTGGTACGATACGACGCTTGCGGCACAATCTGGCAATGGTCGAGCCGGCAGGCACAGGGGTTGCTTGCTCGGTCTCTCTCTACAATAATAATAAATCTCCGTCCGTTTTCTGCCCCCTTTTCCTCTGCCGTGCTCCCCTAGCTTCCTCACCAGCAACCACGCAGATGGGGTAGGGGGTCCACTGGAGGAATAGATTAGTCGGGCAATAATGCGGCATACATGGTTAATTAATCCTCGGTGCTGCCTTTGATCATCGAGTCATGAGAAGGCCCAATTAAAATAATATAATTAGTTGTACATTGGCCTGGTTTAGTTTAGCTCTCGCCTAACTTGACTTCTGACCAGGATTCACGTTCTCCGACTGAAACATCAATGTAAAGTGAGTAGTTTTGATCAATTTTTTTAATTCACCACCCTCTCTAATTTTAGAGCTCTTCTATTTGATTGAGGTAATTAAGTTTGGATTTGGTTCATGATTTTGATCAGATCAATGATTTTTTTCAAATCATATGGCAACAGTCGGCCAATAAAAACATCCCAATCCAACGCACCCTCTCACCATCTAGAAAAAAAAACATTAACATGTGATATTGTAGCGTCAATATAGTAGATGCAGCCATCGACATAGAAAAATTCCCACATAAGTATGGGTTGATCAACAGATAACATAGAATCACACTACAAAAAGCCAACCAAAACATCGTGTTATAAATATGAATAAAACACACCCACCATCTCCCCCACTCGTCAGACCATTCTCCCTTAGTTCCAAAATATAAGATATATTATGTTTTTGAAAAGTTTGATTTCATTAACTTTCGATCAAGTTCAGAGTGAAAACGACATCCAGAATAGTAAATAAATAAAATATAAAATTGCATTTCATGATGAGTCTAATGATACCAATTTGATATTATGAATATTGATATGTTTCTCTACGAATTCGGTCAAGCTTAAAGAGATTTGACTTTTCAAAAGACTAATGCACCTTATATTTTGAAATAGAGAAGGTAAAAACTTACAAAAACACAACAACAACAACGCAACGAAGCACGCCAAACCCTTCTATTGTTTTCTAAATTTGAGAAGGAGAGAACACCTTTGACCTATGCATCGATTGATATATACTTCAAATGTCAGAATAGTCACAAACAGAGATTGCCTGTTGCACTTATGCACCACCCAATCCTATTGCTAGATTTTCATGCAAAATGGTCGAAGATAAACGAGATTATCATGTCCAAGAATCATAGTACAAGTCATGCACACACAATTTGTATCATATTTTCTGTAAGCATTATAGACAATGTTCACTAAGTAGGCTATCTCCAACAAATGAGTCTTTTGAGAACTATGTATTTAGACATGAAGAGGATATGTAGTTCTTTAATTTATGGTGTTCAAGAGCACATGACACTCTAATTATGTTTTGTTTTCTTCTATTACTGCATTTTTGAGAATCTCTGCGAATCGAAGAGGACATGAATCTTTGAACTTCCGACAATGATCGGAAGGGAATACATAGCCCATTGATTCTCTTTTTGAAAGGAACATGGGCGGTCAAACATGAATTCTAACGCGGAAGCGGCGTTGTGGATGAAAATGTCAACAACACAGGTTATACAGTGTTTGACAACACAGGAAAAATGAAAAAATTCTGCCGAGAGTTTTGGGGCGGATGATTTATTTTCCTTCGAGGTTCCAAATGAGGCGCAAATGAATCACACGGAAAGATTAGTGAGGATTTCAATCCTATGAACCAAACAGGCACCAATTCCAAGGAACAAAAGATCCTATGGAATTCCAAGAGGTGTTTTTTCATTTTCTTTTTGCGAATGAATTCCAAAAGGTTGCACTAAAGACTAAACCAAGATCATCATTATCCATATCGATGTTTTCTGAGGAAACATGGGCTATTTTATTCGTGGCATCGTCGGGTTGTCCGCTCACGCGATCAACGTGCCCGATCAGGTCATAAGTCACGTCATGCTGTCTTAAATAGCCCCGCGAACGGTCAAATGGACTCACCAAGCTACTCTTAGAAAAGAATGTATTCGGAGTTTTCGGGAACTATGCCATTACCATTGCCATGTATGGTCCGGCAGGGGGGCAGCTACCAAACCAAAGGTCGCTCTCGCTTTTGGTTTTTTCATTCAAATCCCCGATGGATCAATGAGAATCGACGGGACGAGACGTACACAAAACACCGAGAGACAGACCGTGCGTGGGATTCGACGGACAGCGACGCGCCCACTACCCTTGCCTCCGTCGTCCTCTCTTCCTTCCTCCCTTGCTGGCGTCTCTTTGCCCCTTGTTTTTCCACACATGCATCTTCTCGTCCATTTCGCTGCCGGCAAACATCACGCATGGCAAGATTTTACTACTCCTCCCCTGATATTTCCACCTAGGGTAGCTACGAGCAAAGCGTATTCCACGGGGAAATTACTAGGTCAACACAACGCGCCTCATTTTCCAACATAGGGAAGCTGCTGGTTGCAGCAGTCCACACCACCAACTGGCACTGTGCTGCACTGAATTTGGCAGCACACCAGACAACTACACTAGTACCGGTACCAGTGTGAAATGGAATTAAATCACATGAAACCATTCATTCATTTCTCTTGAATTCTCCACTGGCGGTGTCCACGTGTCAACGGATGTGCTACTCCCGCGGATGGATGGACTAGCACTGCACTGCACTGCACTGGTCCAGCCGCGTTGCTGGACTTGGCAATTTGCAGCCGCTGGCGTCACATGCGCCATCCATCACATGGCTGGATAGCTGGCTGTGGCTGTACAGCAAGCACGCACGCGCGCCCCTCCCGGCCCGTTGCTGTGACAGCTTGCTTGGGGCTACGCACAGGTACAGAAAAGAAGGAAGCGTACGTAAGGTGGTCGCCTCGGCCTCTCTCTGCTGCTTTAGTTGCCGCGACATGACTGGCTCCGTGGTGGGTGCGGTTGCATGCCGGGTCGGTGAGGGACATGCTATTGGGCTATACTCCTAGGCAGCAGCTACTCTACTACGCCGTGGCTCGCGCCGGAGGGAGATCTCACGTCGACGCGTCGGTGGTTGCACCGCCGGCCGGCCAGGCGAGCCAAAATAAAAAGCTGCTGCAGGCCGAAGAGGAAGTGTCGGCGTGGAGCTGGGATGGGCTCGCGTCCGTGGAGCAGAGGATCCCTGGGGCGTGCGGGCGGCAGCGAGCGAGCGTGACGACACGGCGCGGCGGAGTACGCTGCACCCATCACGAAAGATTCGCGCGGCCGGGGCGGAGCAGCGTACGCGCGCGCGAGAGATCTCCACTGTTACCGTGAATGGCGGGTGGGTCCTATGGACCCGCTGCCACTGTGGTTCGGATCCGCGCCATGCCTCCTCCAACCAACAGGGCGTGTTTCTCGTGTGGTGTGGGTACCGTACGTAACGTAACGGGAAAGCCGTGCGAGCCGGCTAGTCCAACAAACAACCCTGTACCGAAGCAGCAGCAGCGCCAGCCACCGATCCGTCGCCATCAAGATGGATCCAAGACCATACACAGGAAAACACGGGCAAAACAGGGGAGACTCGCTCCGGTGGAACCAAAGCACGGGCACCCAAATGCGAATGCAAATCCTATCCGCCCAGACCCACTGCCGACCCACCCAACCCACCCGCACCCGTACCGCGACGCCCATCCGCCCGTGATCCATCCGATCCGCCTGTCTCCCCGCCCACTCTGCCTCCTCGGCCTCGTGCAGCTCCCCTCTCCCCTCTCCTTCGACCGCGACCGCGACCGCCGCTCGCTGTCAAAACCCAGCCCAACAGACCAGTCGACTCAGTCACGAGCATCCAAATCCCAAGCCAGCACACACCTCACCCTCCTCCTCACCACACACGCTACACGCCACCTCCTCCCCGGCTCTCACGCCGCCCCGATCCCCTTCCCCGAGAGCAGACCCCCCACGTGACCCGGATCCGACCGCGCTGCCGCCCCCCGGCTTCATCCCCCGTCCACGGTCGCCCAATTCGCGGGAATTCCTCGATTCCCGGAGGCCCGGCCGTCGAGGCAGATCCATGGAGCGGAGCCGGCCGCAGCGTTGAGGCTAGCACATCGCGAGGAGCTCTCGGTTTCGTCGCTCACGGAGAATTCTCTTGCCGTTTGGCTCGGCAAACGTGGCTGCAGCGATGGCGATGGCGAATCCTTCCGCGGCCGGTGCCCCAGGTTCGATTTGCCGCCCTCTCTTGTCGCAGCTTCCGTCTGTGCAATTTTTGCCTTTCGGGGAACTGCTTTGGTTAAAAGTTGGTCCGGTTTCTCTCTCATGGTAAATTAGGCGTTGCCCAAACTGAGTCGGTAGTTGATTAAGTGGACTCGGCTAGTTGACTGCTTGTGCAGAAAAAATAGCGAAACTTCATCTAACTTGAGTCGATGCCAGCCTGTCCATTTTGTTTCCAGTATTTTGGTTGCAATCGCTCTTGTTGATCCGAGTAAATCGCCCTCTATTCAAAGTAATCTCCATGTTTGCGCAATTTTCTCTAGTACTTAGTACCGCACCTTATGGAGTGATGGGTTGCTCTCTCCTACCGATGCCTGTGATGTGAATTGCGATTCACTTTATGGAGTGATGTGAATTGTGATTCACTTCCTTTCTTTTTTTCTTCCGAAGCGTGATCCAGTCAACTGAAAAAGTATGGATATTCTTGTGACTTAGTATTTTCTATTTTTGTTAATATGCTTGATCTGTGTTGAATTCGTATGGTGGCAAATTTGGCACATGGCAGTATTTTATTGATGCGCTAATGATAAATAGGACTAACGGACACTTCAGTTGGGTAGAGTTTTGTGCTTCAACTTTTCTAATTATGAGTAGGAAAATTCATGCTAAATGATTAAATTTTGACAATCGGATATTTAGAAAGCAGATAGTGTCGTACCATGTATCCTCTGCCTCTGCTGTTCCTGTTCTGAAGCTCGGATCACCTAATATTGTAAATCAATTGCTTCCATGTAGGAATATGTAGCGACGCACTATTCCGGGAGCTATGGCATGCTTGTGCCGGTCCGCTGATCACAGTACCCAGACAAGGCGAACGAGTCTATTACTTTCCCCAGGGTCATATGGAACAGGTACTCACCGGTTTATATATCTTTTCTGCCTGTCTCATTTGATCAATTCTTCTTGCTAGATATAATATTTTTCTCAAACTGATCATGATTTATTGTATAGCTTGAGGCATCTACAAACCAGCAGCTTGACCAGTACCTGCCGATGTTCAACCTACCATCCAAAATCCTATGCAGCGTGGTCAATGTAGAGCTCCGGGTCAGTGTCTTTCTACCTGCCTGCTGCAACCTCTTTGCTTGGAGTGTCTGAGAAATGGTTGGTCTAACTATGCAGCTAGAAATGTTATTCTTTGCTAACCGGCTGAACTCTGTAATGCAGACGGAAGCTGATTCAGATGAAGTTTACGCTCAAATTATGCTGCAACCAGAGGCTAATGTGAGTCTTCCTGTTTTAACCATTGCTAACATGCAAATGGCTCATATTACTTTCCAATGTACAATCTTATGCCCTTTTCATGTTGCAGTGCACAGTACTTTGTTAGTTCAGTTTAATGTCCCTGTTTACATGTACATTCATTAATTTCCCCGTTTGAACCCCCTTAATTAGCAAGGTGAGCTCACAAGCTTGGGTCCTGAGCCACAAGAACTCGAAAAAGGCACCATACATTCCTTTTGCAAGACACTGACAGCTTCGGATACGAGTACCCATGGTGGTTTCTCTGTTCTTAGGAGACATGCTGAGGAGTGTCTTCCTCCGCTGGTTAGCATCGAAAGCATTTTTAACTCCAGTTGATATCTACACAATTTCTGGCTCATTGAATGGTAGGGTTGCTTCGCAGGACATGTCTCAGAATCCACCATGTCAAGAACTGGTAGCCAAAGATCTCCATGGAACTGACTGGCATTTTCGTCACATATTTCGGGGTGAGTTTACAATTTGAGCATTCAGCTTGAAGCCCCTTTAAGCTTCCCGTCGCTGTGTTCTTAGCCCCTTTAAGCTTCCCGTCGCTGTGTTCTTATTGTTTAATTGTTTCGGTGTAGCACTTCATGTCACAATTGAATGTTGAATTCTTACCACTGCAGAAACATGCAGCATATACTGATTCATTACTTCATGACTATGTGTGAACTCTCTCTCTCCCTCTGTCTGGTTCTATCTCATGCCTTCTGGCGTTTTGTGTTTCAGGACAACCTAGGCGACATCTACTTACAACTGGCTGGAGTGTCTTTGTTAGCTCAAAAAGATTGGTTGCTGGTGATGCATTTATCTTTCTGAGGTACACAACACAATACTATAATCCTGTCACGCGGAGGCAGTTTTTATGCATTTTCACCTGTTTCCTGTCTTTGTTTAATTCTGGTGAATAGTAATAAGTAATATTTGTATCATTTGCAGAGGTGAAAATGGTGAGTTGCGGGTTGGAGTAAGGAGGCATATGAGACAAGTAAATAACATGCCATCATCTGTGATATCAAGCCACAGCATGCATCTTGGAGTCCTTGCGACAGCCTCCCATGCAATCTCCACTGGGACCCTCTTTTCTGTTTTCTATAAACCCAGGTAAGGTTCAACCAGTTTTCGCCTTTGTTATACCCGTTGCTGCGTTGTAATGGTTATTTCTGGCAACCAAGCAGTAATGCAAGATAATAAAGATTTTTTCCGCAGTTTTTACTTAATTGCTATGGCAATTCCTTATGTATGTTTTTTTCGCGAGAATTCCTTATGTATGTTGTACATTCTGCTTAGGTGTGAGATATAACTCTTGCTCATTTGGTCTATTATACCTGTTATGTATTTACGTCCGAGAATTCACCCAACTAATGTTTCTTTTTGCTTAACTGGGATGACATCATGGTTTCCTTAATGAGTATTAACAATTGGTGATTTTTTTTATCCATACAATCTAGTGTATAAGGCTTACCGGGCCTCTCTGATTTTGTTTCCAGAACAAGTCAATCTGAGTTTGTGGTGAGTGTTAACAAGTACCTTGAAGCGAAGAAGCAGAACATTTCCGTTGGAATGAGATTTAAGATGAAATTTGAAGGCGATGAAGCTCTTGAAAGAAGGTAACCTGGGATTGCTTTTGACAAGAAATGTTGGCTTTGTTCCAACCATCTAGGTGGATATGACAAACATTTCTCTGGTTACAGGTTCAGTGGAACAATAATTGGTATTGGGAGCACGCCAACGATGTCAACATCTCCATGGGCAGATTCTGATTGGAAATCTCTGAAGGTACTAAGATTCTGTATTTTTGAGGGTTCAACTAGAACTACAGTTTCTCCGGAGTGCTTTTAGTGGTGCATTATCATGTTTCCATGTTTGCTTTTCATATCTGATTCTTTCCTGTAATTATTGCCAGGTCCAATGGGATGAGCCTTCATCCATTCTTCGTCCAGATAGAGTTTCACCATGGGAATTGGAGCCGCTGGATGCAGCTAATCCACAACCCCCTCAACCTCCACTGAGAAATAAGCGACCCCGACTTCCAGCTTCATCTTCTGTGGTTCCAGAACTTGCTCCAAAATTTGGTAAGATATATGAACTCCTTAGCACCTGTTACGATTAATATATGTGGTTTATGGATGCAATGCTCAGCTCTCAGTCATGAATATCATATTTTTATGTACTCTAGTCCATTATCCTTGAGTTTTACATATCTAAGCTGGTGCTATTTGTATCAGGACTATGGAAGTCCCCAGCTGAACCAAGCCAAACCCTCTCATTTTCGGAGCCACAACAGGCTCGAGGGTTATTTACTAATTCACGCTTCTCATCATCATCAAACGTTGCATTCAATCAGTTCTACTGGCCAGCAAGAGAATCAAGAGAAGACTCTTATGCTGGAAGTACTAACAAAGTCACTGTTGAAAGAAAGCTTGAACCAACTGCTGGTGGCTGCAGATTATTTGGAATTGAGATAAGATCTGCTGTGGAAGAAACACAACCCGTGCTAACTGTCTCAGGTGATGGTTATGACCAAACGGCTGCATCTGTGGACGTGGACTCTGGCGAGCTCTCGCAGCCATCCAATATCAACAACTCTGGTGCCCAAGCAGCAAGCAGTGAGCGTGCTCTTCTTGAGACCCAAAGTCGCCAAGTTAGAAGCTGCACAAAGGTGATAGTTGTCACATTTTGAAGATGCTCAACTTTCAATTTTTGTAGCGTTCAGGGTAATTAAGTACTGATCCTCATTATGATTCCTCCTCTAGGTAATTATGACAGGAATGGCAGTTGGAAGAGCAGTGGACTTGACAAAGCTATATGGGTATGTTGATCTTCACCGCAAGTTGGAGGAGATGTTTGATATACAGGGGGAGCTATGTTCCACACTCAAGAAATGGCAGGTTGTTTACGCGGATGAAGAGGATGATATGATGCTTGTTGGGGATGATCCTTGGGAGTAAGAACCCTTATCATTGCTTGCGAATGGATGCAGTTTTCCTATATCCAAGTCCTAATTCTACTCTAATTCATGTTGTTGCAGCGAGTTTTGCAGCATGGCGAAAAGAATATACATTTATACATATGAGGAGGCCAAGCAATTGGCGCCAAAGGCCACCAAGCTCAGCCGTGTGAACTCATCACATGAATCCGTCACTCCGCAGAGTGGCTCAGAATATCCAGCCTCGTTTGCCAATGCAGATTGCTGAATGCTAAGTTGCTAACTTTGCTTTAATTACGCTCTTTCTTCCTTTGATCATTTGGGGCAAATGCCCATGATCATCCACTCTACTCAGGAGAGCTACTCGTGATTGCTTCACGGACAAAAGACATTGTGTGCGTTGCTGTGGACTGTGGTGGGTTTGGTCCTGTGTCAGCAAGGAATGCCTGGAAGAGGCATTCTGGCATTTCGTGACGTTTTGTCGCCAGTTGGTTTTATGCGAGAACTGGCGGTGAGCCGCAGTATGCATATTGCCGTAGACCTTGCCTTCGCTGCTTGCTACAGTAGTAAATAGGCGTATGTATATATTGATGATGTTTGGGTACCTGTACGAATTGATGCAATTCAGCAATTGTTACTTTTAGCAGCAGCAACCTTTTCGCTAGTGGTGGTGTTGGTGGTGGTTAGTATGTTTCCTTGTATCATGTATACCTTTCTCCCTCGTGGAAGCCATCTGTATATATCTAAGAAGTAAAGTTGTGTTTTATGGTCTTTGGCATCTGTGCCTTTTTTATCTTTTAGGGATTGGGCATCTGTGCCTTTCGTTTCCTGAGGTCCAGCGTGAGGTATGTCGGCATGATCGCCCCCCCACTGGGAGCCTGCCTTTAAACCATACTTGAGGCCACCAGGGGAAGGCAGGAATGTCTCTTCCATGACGGGCTTCTTTTGGGTTGTAGGAATTTAGGAGGATTTGAAATTTAAGGATTTTTCTCCTATGAAAGTCATTTGGATCATAGGATTGCGATACAAAATTACTATGGAATCCTTTCCTATGCCTCCCGTTTCATATGAATCTTCTTAACATAAGCTCAAACCGTATTTTACCTTTTTTTTTAGAAGTCCAATGCTCTTTGACCCTCTCTTTACCCTCTCTCGTCAATACTTGAAATTTTCTGTTTGTCATTATGCATCATCCAAACGCACATGTTGCATAATTCCTGTATTTTCAGTTTAGTAGGATTTCACCGTACATGACATCCCACTCCTACTTTTCCCTATTTAGGCCCTGTTCGGCACTGGCCCAGCTCTGCAGAATACGAGGATCTGCGGAGTACCTCTTCGGCCACTCCATAATTTTAAACTGTAGCTCCGGCCGCTCCGGGAGAGAGTCGAGGAGTGGAGAGCCTCCGAACGGGCCTTTATATGTTTTCAAATTTCTTCAATCCAAATAGGCTAGTACTCCCTCCGATCCTCTACTAAATTAGTGATAATTAATATGGATTGGAGGGAGTAGCTTTGTTGCGGGCCGATCCTCTTTGTTGTTGTTTGGGTGTGCATGGTTAGATTTTTCGCCCGCTGGACAAACTCTCTGACGTTCAGAGGCTGGGTGGTAAATTTGGTATGCCGGAAATGAGGTTACTCGCCACAAACCACCGGTCCTCGTCGAGGCTTCGTGCGGATTCCTAACGAGCTATATCACGTCGTTGCTCGCCATTCAACAACATCCGAAGGCAAACCTGGAAATGGAGGGGAAGAAGCATAGTTTTTAAAACCAGACCGGACCGGAGGTCCGACCAGAAAAACCGTGAACCAACACCTTATTGGGTTTTTAAAGATGTACTGGTCTTTTAGTAAAATCTAGAAAATATTTTAAAAGGTGCATCAACAAGGAATCAAATAGCTAACCTTCACGCAACACATGCTAAAAGCCCAATAACCAACTAGGCTAATAAAAGTTTGTGATTTGTTAATGGTTTGCATCCAATATTATGTGTATTCGTTTGATGTGAGCTCAAAAATTTGAAAAATTATCTTTAATATTTTGTTTTTTTGTGGCAAATGAACCAATGAACTGGCGGGCAGACCAATAAAAACCTGGACTAACAACCTCACCGGTTCTATTGCTGGATCGGTTTTTAAACTATGGGAAGGAGGTGATCAACTTCTTAAGAAGTATGCCGGTGAATGTATAAGAAATAACACCTACGCCATGCTGGCAGGTGCTACCCCATGTCCAAATAAATTGAAATTTGGAGCGAACCTCACGCATAAAATTATCTATCACCAAAGAGGTCGGGTGATGTAGATAGCAACAAAATTTTGAGTGCGGCATTTCTGCTCCTAAACTACTCTGCACCCCCCCCCCCCCCACACACACACACACGCGCACACACACCCACACAAAAAAAATCAAAATAAATACTAAAAAATCCAAAAAAAAAAATATGCGATAGATAAGTTTATGCGTGAGGTGCCTCCAAGTTTCAACTCATTTGGACATCTGAGCAACTCTCAGCAAAAAAGACAAATTCATGATTTGTAAAAAAGTTTACTGTTCACACACTGTTCTGACCTGATTTGTTTTTCCTTACTGGGAGATGCTTAGATGTCCAAATAAATTGAAATTTGGAGCAACCTCACGCATAAAATTATTTATCACACAAAAAATTAGATTTTTTTTGAATTTTTTAGTATTTGTTTTTTTTTCTTGACCGGGTGCATATGAGCCTGGGCACCGAATTGGGTTTTCGCAAAGTTTTCTCTTAGTTAAGAAGCAAGGTTTATCGAACCAGTTGGAGCTCCTAGGCTATCAAGATAAGCATCACCTATCACCCGCGTCGCCCCTCCCGCGGGCGACACGGGCGGCGGCGCCGCCTTCTGCCGCTAGCCCTCCCCCTCCTCCCCTTCCGCGCCGCCGCCGGCCAGAGCCGCCGGGGCAAAGCCCCCCGTGGTGGCTGGCGGCGGGGGCCCTTTCCCTCCTCGCGTTCGTGGCCTGCAGGAGCGGCCAGGCCGAGCGGAGGCGCCGGGGCGCGTGGATCCTGGCGGCGCGGCGGCGAAGATCTTGACGGCGGCGGGCCCATGGCGAGGCTGCAGATGGGTCGACGCCTAGCTGTGTGGCGGCTGTGTGCGGGTCTCATCGTGGCGGTTGATGAAGTCATGTACCTGGGATAGGGTCATGGACCTGTCCAAGGTACCCTCCCCCAGGACATCTTTAGAAGAAGCCGTCTTCCAGTCGACCTAGAGGGACTCCACTCGACGGACTAGAAGACACTCGACCATGAAGACTCACTCGACCACCAGGAGTTCAAGATCTACTCTGTATCCAAACGGTCTGTAATTAAGTAGTCTTTATGGTCATGATGACACTTTATATAAGGCGTTACCAGTAACGCCCGGCCTTAATGTACTTTAAACCCTCCGCTACGTGGGCTGGCTGGGGTCTTGCCATCTTCTATATAAGCCACCCCCCTCCACGGGCAGAAGGGTTCGCACCCCTGTAACTCTCATGCATATAATCCAGTCGACCGCCTCCAGGCACCGAGACGTAGGGCTGTTACTTCCTCCGAGAAGGGCCTGAACTCGTAAACCCTTGTGTGCACAACTACTTCATAGCTAGGATCTTGCCTCTTCTTAAGTACCCCCCTACACTACTGTCAGACTTAGAACCACGACAGTTGGCGCCCACCTTGGGGCAGGTGTCTTAGCGACTTATTGGAGAAGTTGCGATTTTTCCGATTCCCATCATCATGGTTTCAGGTGCAGTTTTGGTTGAGGGCCACGAGATCCGTCTCGGCGCGCTCACGTTCGTCGCCGACGACTCTGCCTGGCTAGAGGAGGCTCCGCTCGACATTGACGCGCTCCCAGTCCGCGGAGCTACGCACTTTCGAGCGTGCGTCCGCGGTGTCCTTCTGCGGCAACCGTCGACCCAGTATCGGCCGGTCTTTATGTCATCCTCCCTCCCAGCTTCCCGCCGGCGTAAGCGCTTCGGTTGGTCGAGGCTTCAGCGGTGGGTGAGGCACGCGGTGGCTCGCCAGTCGACCACCGCCCAAGTCGCGGCAATCGAGCCCGACGAATCTCTCTACGGCCTGTTCGACTGGCTCCGCAGAGATTGCATCCGAGTGCGACAGCAGTGATCCAGCGGCGGAGATTCTGATGGTCAATGGACCGCACGTTCCCCCCGGCTTTCCCGGTGCCGAGGGAGGCAACGGCGGAGGCGATCCGTTGCACGTCCATGAGGAATACCTCCCCGAGCCCCTCAATTCGCAGCAGAGGGAAGAGCTTCGCCGCCGGAACATGGATGCGCTTCACACTCCGATAGTTGGAGAAACCCCTGAGGCTCGCGCCTTGGAGGATGCGCGCTTGGCCAACCTGGCCGAGTGCACTTGACTGGAGAACCTTCAGCGGGCACTCGACAAGCGCGCGCGGCAACGAATTCCAGACTCCAGTCGACGCCAGCTCTTTCCACCTCCGACTCAGGTATATCGAACTCCGATTCAGAATCTAGCAGTTGCAGCCCGTATAGCAGAATCAATTCAGCCTTCCCAGTCAGAGGCTGGCAGAGGCTTGATGCAGATCAGAGATATGCTCCGGGCAGTAGGAGATCAGAATTCAGTTGTATCACAGTCGCGGAACAGGATTCACAGCAGATCCGTGGCAGCGAATACGGTCCAGTCGGCTCATAGCCCTAGATCGCCCCCAAGGCGTGAAGGGCGTGGTGACCGGCATGATCAGTACAGGAACCATGAGCAGTATGATCACCGATTCGATCGCAACGATCGATGTCGAGTGCCTACTCCTCCCCCAAGGGGTGGATCTTATGTGCCTCGACAGCAAGTTGATAGACGCCAGCACAGTGGCGGGTAAAGAATCCCAGTCGACCCCAGAGAACCAGGCTTTGATGCGAGATCCATCATCGTTCAAGGTCTGGTCGACCGGAACAGAGCTCACAGAGAGGGCAACGACAAAGATGTACCCACCAGCAGCCGAGTGCATGTCTCCGGACCAGAGTGTTTCAGCAGAGCCATCCGAGCCACAATGATTCCTCCCAACTTCAGGTTGGCGACTGGAGTCAGTAAGTTCAACGGTGAGTCTAAGCTTGATACTTGGCTTGAGGACTACCGAGTGGCTGTCCAAATCGGCGGCGGGAATGATGAGGTGGCCATGAAGCATCTGCCTCTTATGTTGGAAGGGTCAGCCAGAGCATGGCTGAATCAGTTGACACCCAGCAGCATTTACACATGGGAGGACCTCTCCCGAGTGTTTGTCAGAACGTTCAAAGGAACGTGCAAGCGACCAGCAGGACTGACAGAGTTGCAATCCTATGTGCAGAAGTCGAATGAGACTCTGAGAGATTACATGTCTCTGAGTCGAATGATGGAAATAGCCACCAAATATGCCAATGGTGAGGAAGAGGGTTGGCTCCGGAGCGGCAAGCATAAGTCAGTCGCCCAAGAAACCGGAAGGGGGAACTCCAGTCGGAAGCAAAAGCGGAAAGCTGAGTCAGCTGCTCCTGGAGAAGCCCTGGCCGTGACTCAAGGAAAATTCAAGGGAAAGACCAAGGGGCCTTGGAACCCCAAAAAAGTAAAGGATAAAGAAGGAAATGACGTGATGGATTTGTCGTGTCACATCCACACGAAGAAAGATGAAGAGGGTAATTTCATTTACCCGGAGCATACCACTCGACAGTGTCGACTTCTGATACAGCAGTTCCAGGGGAAACAGCCCAAGGACAAGGAAAAGGAGTCAGACAAAGCTGAGGACAAGGGGGATAGTGACGAGGAATACCCTTAGGTCAATTCTACTTATGTGATTTTTGCTGACGTTGAGAGCAAAAGTCGACTGAAAGTTATAAACCGAGAGGTGAATATGGTTGCTCCAGCAACACCCAATTATCTGAAGTGGTCTTAGACAGCCATCACATTCGACCAGTCTGATCACCCGACGCACATAGCCACCCTGGGAGGCAAGCTCTGGGGGTCTACCCAGTCGTTGAGGGCACTCGACTGACTAAAGTGTTGATGGATGGTGGCAGTAGTTTGAATATACTGTATGCTGAGACGCTAAAAGGGATGGGCATTCCGATGTCCAGACTCAGCACAAGCAACATGAGTTTCTATGGAGTCATTCCGGGCAAGAAGGCCGCGTCACTCGGTCAGATTGCTCTTGATGTGGTTTTTGGTGATTCCAAGAACTTTCACAAAGAGAAGCTGATATTTGAGGTTGTAGATTTCCAGAGTGCCTACCACGCTATTTTGGGCAGGCCGGCTTATGCACGTTTCATGGCTCGACCATGTTACGTGTACCTCAAATTAAAGATGCCTGGCCCTAAAGGCGTGATCACTGTTACTGGTAATCGCAAGAAGGCAGAAGAGTGCTTCCAGAAAGGCTCAAAGATCGCCGATGCTCAGATGGTGGCTGAAGAGTGGCAGGAACACCAGAGGAACGCAGAACCGAGTGATTTGTTGCGAGTCAAAAAGCCCGCCACGGAATCAGCGTTCAAGTCGACCGGTGAGACAAAACCAGTTCACATCCACCCGACCGACCCCAACGCTGCTCCGACTCATATCTCCACAACACTCGACCCCAAATAGGAAGAAGCGCTCATTCAGTTCCTCCGTGAGAACTGGGACATCTTTGCATGGAAACCTTCTGACATGTCGGGTGTACCCAGGGGGCTGGCTGAGCATCGTCTGTGAGTTGATTCAAAGGCAAAACCTGTCAAGGAACATCTGCGACGGTCTGCCGTCCAGAAAAGGAAGGCTATTGGCGAAGAGGTGGCTCGGCTCTTAGCAGTAGAGTTTATCCGAGAGATTTACCACTCCGAGTGGCTCGCCAATGTTGTCATGGTCCCCAAAAAGGACAACTCACTTTGCATGTGCATTGATTTTAAACATATCAATCAGGCCTGCCCAAAAGATCATTTTCCTCTTCCCCGCATCGACCAAATAGTCGACTCGACTGCGGGATGTGAGCGACTGTCTTTCTTAGACGCTTATTCCGGGTACCATCAGATCCGTCTGTTTGGGCCCGATGAGATCAAAACAGCTTTCATCACCCCATTCGGGTGCTTCTGTTATGTCACCATGCCATTCGGCCTCAAGAATGCCGGAGCCACGTTCATGAGGATGATTCAGAAGTGTTTGTTCACTCAAATCAGTCGGAATGTGGAAGTGTACATGGATGACATTGTGGTCAAGTCACGGAAAGGTTCCGACCTGCTGACTGACCTCACTAAAACATTTGCCAACCCCAGGAGGTATGATATCAAGCTTAACCCATCCAAGTGCACATTCGGAGTTCCTGGTGGAAAGTTACTCGGTTTTCTCGTTTCCGAACAAGGAATCGGTGCAAACCCAGAGAAAGTGGGCACTATACTCCGAATGAAATGACCTGTGCATGTGCACGATGTTCAGAAGCTTACTGGTTGCTTGGCCGCTTTAAGTTGATTCATCTCTCGTCTCGGTGAGAAGTCATTGCCTCTTTACCGACTGATGAAGAAGTCATACAAGTTCGAGTGGACTCCTGAAGCTGACGCAGCGTTTGCAGAGTTAAAAACCCTGCTTTCCACCCAGCCGGTGCTTGTTGCCCTGATCAGCAAAGAGCCTTTGCTGCTTTACATTGCAGCCACAGGACAAGTCATCAGTACTGTACTTACGGTCGAGCGGGAAGAAGAAGGGAAAGCCTTCAAAGTTCAGCGCCCAGTATATTACATTTCTGAAGTCCTAACCCCATCAAAGCAAAGATACCCTCATTATCAGAAGCTTGTATTGGATATCAGATTTGAGGCAAAGAAAGCTATCAAGTCCCAAGCAATAGCAGATTTCCTCGCCGAGTGGACTGAACAGCAGTTACCGACTCAAGTTCACTCGGAGCACTGGACTATGTTCTTCGATGGCTCTAAAATGCTGAATGGTTCCGGTGCCGGGGTAGTGTTGGTTTCCCCCCGAGGAGATAAGCTCAGATATGTACTCCAGATTCACTTTGATTCCTCCAACAATGAAGCAGAATACGAAGCACTCTTGTATGGGTTGCGTATGGCCATTTCACTCGGTGTCCGTCGCCTCATGGTCTACGGTGACTCGGATTTAGTGGTCAACCAAGTGATGAAGGAGTGGGACGTCAGAAGCCCAGCCATGACTGGTTACTGCAATGCAGTCAGAAAGCTGGAAAAGAAATTTGAGGGATTAGAGCTCCATCACGTTCCCCGACTGAAAAATCAAGCATCCGATGACTTGGCGAAGATAGGTTCCAAAAGAGAAGCCATCTCAAGTGGCGTGTTTTTGGAGCATGTTCACACGCCGTCAGTATAAGAAGATCCTTTCACTGAAGAAGCCCCGCAGCCAAAAAACACCACAGATCCAACTGAAGTTGAGGTCCCAGCTGTGGTCGACTTAATCATGGAAGTTCTGGTTATTACTCCCGACTGGACTGTGCCCTATATCGCGGATATTCTAAGGAAAGAGCTCCCAGAGAATGAAGAAGAGGCTCGAGAGGTCGTCCGTCGATCCAAAGCCTTTACCGTCATGAGGGGACAGTTGTACAGAGAAAGCGCGACTGGAGTCAGCCAGAAATGCATAACACCGGAAGAGGGTCGAATGATTCTCAACGACATCCACTCGGGGACCTGTGGCCATCATGCGTCCTCTCGGACCATTGTGGCTAAAGCATACCGAGCAGGTTTTTACTGGCCTGGAGCAAATGAAATGACGAAAGAGATAGTTGACAAGTGTGAAGGCTGTCAGTTCTACTCCAACATGTCACACAAACCTTTCTCAGCCTTGAAGACCATCCCAATCGTCTGGCCTTTCGCTGTTTGGGGGTTAGATATGGTTGGACCACTGAGAACTGGCTGGAGCGGCTTCACCCATGTAATGGTGGCAGTCGACAAGTTCACCAAGTGGATCGAGGCCAAGCCCATTAAAAATCTTGATGTTAGCACTGCCATCAGCTTCATCAGAGAATTAATATTCAGATATGGAGTTCCGCATAGCATCATCACTGATAATGGGTCAAACTTTGACTTCGATCAATTCAAAGCTTTCTGTGCTTCCCAAGGCACACGAGTCGACTACGCTTCAGTCGCCCATCCCCAGTCGAATGGACAAGCAAAAATAGCAAACGGCCTAATTCTCAAAGGACTGAAACCCCGGTTGATGCGCGACCTCAAGCATGCAGCAGGCGCGTGGGTCGACGAACTTCCATCAGTTCTTTGGGGATTGAGGACTACTCCAAATCGGTCGACTGGGAGGACTCCATTCTTTCTGGTCTACGGAGCTGAGGTGGTCCTGCCAAGTGACTTGCTTCACAATGGCAAGTCGAGCTCTACTCTGAAGCTGAAGCAGAACAAGCTCGGCAGGATGCAGTCGACCTTCTAGAAGAAGAAAGAGAGATGGCCATGATCCGATCGACCATCTATCGGCAAGACTTGCGTCGATTCTACGCCAGAAATGTGAAGAGCTGAGCCTTCCAAGAAGGAGACTTGGTCCTCCGAGTGGACCAACAGAAGCCACACAAACTCGCCCCTACTTGGGAAGGCCCCTTCATTGTTACCAAAGTTCTCCACAATGGAGCATACCGTCTGTACAAGTCGATCGCCAGATTGATGAGCCACAAGCTTGGAATGCGGATCTGCTCTGCCCCTTTTATACTTAAGTATTCACTCGGATGAGTTGTAATAAAAGTACTTCTGTAATTTATTTATCAAAGACAAGAGTTTTATAATTTTCCCAGTAATTGTTGTTACCTTCGTCCACGTAAAACAGTCCCCCAGCGGGTGGCTTAGCTGCGAATCCGTTTCACCTAAGTTTGTAAAAGAAAATCCTACCGAGTGGTAAGCCAGCCTTCCACTCGGAGGCTTAGCTGCGAATCCATTTCGCCTAAGTTTAAACAAAATCCTACCGAGTGGAGAGAAAATCTCCCACTCGGGGGCTTAGCTGCAGCCCAGTGCTCGCCTAAGTTTTTGAAAATCCTACCGAGTGGTAAGCCAGCCTTCCACTCGGGGGCTTAGCTGCAGCCCAGTGCTCGCCTAAGTTTTTGAAAATCCTACCGAGTGGTAAGCCAGCCTTCCACTCGGGGGGCTTAGCTGCAACCTAGTGTTCGCCTAAGTATAAAATACAACGTGCGCTCCGCAAGGAGGACGAGGCACATGTCAACTCCTGCCTTCTCCTTCCGAGCTACGCCACAAATACAACATGCGCTCCGTAAGGAGGACGAGGCGCAGGTCGACTCCTGCCTTCTCCTTTCGAGCTACGCCACAAATACAACGTGCGCTCCGCAAGGAGGACGAGGCGCAGGTCGACTCCTGCCTTCTCCTTCCGAGCTACACCACAAATACAACGTGTGCTCCGCAAGGAGGACGAGGCGCATGTCGACTCCTGCCTTCTCCTTCCGAGCTACGCCACAAATACAACGTGCGTTCCACAAGGAGGACGAAGTGCAGGTCGATTGCTATCTTCTCCTTCGGGGGTACATCATAAAATCCTACCGAGTGGTGAGCAAACCTCCCACCCGGGGGCTTAGCTGCAGCCCAGTGCTCGCCTAAGTTTCTGAAATCCTACCGAATGGAGAGCAAACCTCCCACTCGGGGGCTTAGCTGCAGCTCAATGCTCGCCTAAGTTTCTGAAATCCTACGAAGTGGAGAGCAAACCTCCCACTCGGGGGCTTAGCAGCAGCTCAATGCTCGCCTAAGTTTCTTAAATCCTACCGAGTGGAGAGCAAACCTCCCACTCGGGGGCTTAGCTGCAGCTCAATGCTCGCCTAAGTTTCTGAAATCCTACCGAGTGAAGAGCAAACCTCCCACTCGGGGGCTTAGCTGCAGCCCAGTGCTCACCTAAGTTCTTAAAATCCTATCGAGTGGTGAGCAAGCCTCCCACTCGGAGGCTTAGCTGCAGCACAGTGCTCGCCTAAGCATGACGAGTACAAGTCGATTGCAAATTGTGCTTCGTACCGACCTGCAAAAGAGCATCACAAACACTAGTATATATTCCAAGCAAAAGATGATGATCGTTCGAAGGCAGAAGCAAACATATTCGACGGCAAACTTAAGTGCAGATAACGTCTTACGGATCCAGAAGTGCTCAGGCACCAAGCCCGTTAAAGTTTGTCAGTTACAAAGACCACTCCGCATTCCGAGGCAAATTTAAAGCATCAAGCATGGAAGTTTTTTACCCCTCCTGAGGAGGGCTAGAAGGCGCAACGAACTCGTCGAGGTCGATTCCATCTGCGATCCGAGTGGCAGCGGCGATGAAGGTCTCCATGAAGGATCGTAAGTCATGCTTCTTGGTATTGGCCACCTTGAGAGCTGCCAGCTTGTCCTCTCGCGCATCCTTGCAGTGAACACGGACCAGAGATAGAGCAACGTCGGCACCGCACCTGGCAGAAGACTTCTTCCATTCTTGCACTCGACTTGGAACTTCGTTCAGTCGAGTCATCAGGGACTCAAGGTCATTCTGAAGTGCTTCTCCTGGACAGAGCGCCGTGTCGATGCGTGACGTCACAACCTTCAGCCTTGCAAGATAGTCAACAACGGTAGTAACGCGAGACTCGAGTCGGAGCATGTTCATGGCAGTTTCATCCTTCACGGGAGAGTTGATGGGGTCCAGGCTTGTCTCCAGTCGACCAATCTCCTCCTCAAAGTTCTGGCAGAACTCTGTATACACAACCCCAAAGTTAAGGCAACTGTTTGGTGGCGAGGCCAAAATTAAAAAGCCTGTCAGATACAGAGGGTTACCTTCAAGCATGAGGAATAACTTCTTGGCGAGTCCTCCCAGATAAGCCTCCAGATCATTCTTCTTTCCCACCAGTTTGCTAGCTTTGTCACTCAAGACCATCTTGTCATTCTTCAGTTGAGTGACCTCCTGGTTGGCCACGTCGAGAGCAGCTTTCAGATTAGTGTTTTCCTCTTCAAGTTTGCTGATCGAAGCCAACTTTTCTTCTGCGAGCCTGGTCTTCTCGGAAGCTGCTTTCTGCGCCTCAGCGAGGTCAAGATCCTTCTTCTTCAGAGAATCCCTCAGTTTATCTGTAAAATCATAGTAAGATCAGACTCGGGATGGACAAGAAGTCAAGGCAGTCGTCAAGATTCTCACCAAACATACCTTTTGCCTCCTCTTCGCCTTCGAGAAGTTCTCCTGGACAAGTTTCAGGTCAAGTTCGAGTTGGATATGCTTGTTCTCCAATTCAGTATAACGAGCTGAAAGCTCGCAAGATTTCTGCAAAAAACCAATCGACAGACGGCAAAGATAGGTCACTTCCGAGTGACTAAGAGAAAAATCATAGTATTTCTAAGACTACAGCTGAATCTAAACATTCAACTATAGTCTCGGGGACTATACCCAGTAGGTGCACTCAGCGTGCCCCCACTAGTTCTATCAGCTAGACTCAGAGTCGGTCAGTCGACCAAAAAAGAAAGAGAGAGTGTGTTCTTCAGACCATAGTCGACTGCCAGCAGTCGACCACAGTCTCGGGGACTACACCCAATGGGTGCACTCAGCGTGCCCCCACCGGTTTATGATTCCATTCGACCAGATCGAGTGAAGACAGTAAAAAAACCTCAAGACATAAAGACTATGGTCCACTGCCAGCAGTCGACCATAGCCTTGGGGACTACACCCAATGGGTGCACTCAGCGTGCCCCCACCAATCCAGAATCTCAATCGACACACCTAGTGGAACACCCAGTGGGCGTACGACAGATACTAAGATTTTCAGAAAGAAAAGTTTTTCAGATACCATATCCTAACAGAACAGGCAGTGACCGACCAACCTGAACATTGCTCTGAAGGGCTGAACTGGCGTCATAAGCTGCTTGACTGGCGTCTCGGATCGCCTTCACTTGCTCCATCATAACCCTCGCCTGGCGTATGGCTTCTTTTGCAGCGCTTGCTTGGTCTTCAGGGATGTGGTGGGTAGAGAAAAGTGAAGGCTGACCGGCACTCGACGATGAAAGGCGAGCACTCGTCAGCGGCACCGCAAAGGATACGGTAGGCCAAGTGACGTTGTCACCCTCCGCAACCAACGTCTCAGGTGCTGATACGACCTGAGCTGCCTTGCCAGCAGACGCTCTCCTATTCCTCCTCTACCTCAGTGGTTCCTCGTCTTCATCATCATCAGGAAGATCAATGATGATATTAGATGGAGCTGCAGAAAAGAGTCAAAGTTAAAAACGAAGATCCCACCGACTGAAAATGAAACTTCAAAGGTCATACTAGGGTTGGAAGTGATGGCATCCTCCATTTCTTGATCTTCAGGTCTGGCCGAGGTATCAGAAGTAGTAGCACTGCAGTTTCAGAAATCAGTCGGTCAGCTAACGAATCGACCAAGAATAAATCCATGAGAAACAAGAGGACACAAGTTATGTCATTACCCAGAAATAGTGGGAATCACCATCTTCATCTTCGGTAAAGCCTTCGTCGGCTTCGACGGCACCACTCGATATTGCTTCGGCGCTTTCTCAGTCGGCACCGGAGAGGTCATCCGAGGACGCTTGGCCGATTGCACAATAGGCGCGGCCCCCTTGCCGCGCTCGACTGTAGGGTCATGGGCAAGCTTGGACCTTCTTTCAAAACGGGAAGACGCTACTTCCTCCTCCTCTTCCTCCTCCTCCTCCTCATCGGAGCCAGCATCTTCATCACCCTCGTCGCCATCCGATTCCCACTCCTCTTGACTTTCACCTCCACTTCCCTCCTCCTCCTCGGTCTGTGCTTGCGCCCCGTTGGGCATCGAATACAACTCAGTGGTAGCCTGAAAGACAACAAACAAGACAAAGGTCGATCGACTGAGCCGCGGCAAAACAGAATGGACAAAACATGATTACAGTCGAAGATAAATAGTCATACCTTGTCTGGTTCATAAGATTGGTCGAGTGGCGGGATCCTCCTGGCCCCATGAGGGTTGTCCTTGTTTCCTCTGATGGCCGTCATCCACCTCTCCAGTGTGACGTCGTCGACCTCCTCTGGGTGGACCCGAGTGGTGTCTTCAGTACCAGAGTACAACCACATCGGGTGGCCTCGGTATTGGAGTGGCTGGATGCGCCGCCGAAGGAAAACCTCCAGAAGATCCATGCCAGTCACACCATCACGAATGAGTTGGACTACACGCTCCATCAACATTTTAACCTGAGCCTTCTCCTCCGGAATTACTTTCAGAGAAGACGGCTTGTTCACTCGACTCACGCTTTATCCAAAGCCGGCATCTTCTTTTTCACCATTGTCGCCGACGAGGCCGGAACGGAGCAGCGGCGCTGAACAAATGGCAAGCGCAGTGGATGAATCTGAAGACGGGGGAGGGGAAAATGAGGGAGCACTGTTCAAAAACCTCCCCCCGGTTCCTTATATGGAGTCGCTTCCGAGTGGCTGACTGGTAGGCCCAGGCAATCCTGTCAAATCCTGAAACAGTCGCGCGAGCGATACGTGGCGAAAAAGGCAGCACGGGAATCGAGGCGTCTCTGCCTTATCCCATCCGAGTACCGCGGCCTTCTCCGCTTCGCGCGCTTCCCAAAATTCGGATCCCACTGAATCCGCTAACCGCAGGGCAACTTGTCAGACGGAAGATCTCCTGCGATCCGTCGCTCGGAAATCTCCAAGTTCACAAAGTTCACTCGACAGATATAAAGAATGGATCAAGGCGACTGAAAGAAAAGTTGACACCCTCATTTAAAAGCCATTGCTCCAGAGTAAGACACATTTACAACACCAGAAAACAGGTCGGAAAGATTATCAACTCCTTCCTCACTCAAACCTCGATCCATTCGGGGGCTAATGATGAAGTCATGTACCTGGGGTAGGGTCATGGACCTGTCCAAGGTACCCTCCCCCAGGACATCTTTAGAAGAAGTCATCTTCTAGTCGACCTAGAGGGACTCCACTCGACGGACTAGAAGACACTCGACCATGAAGACTCACTCGACCACCAGGAGTTCAAGATCCACTCTGTATCCAAACGGTCTGTAATTAAGTAGTCTTTATGGTCATGATGACACTTTATGTAAGGCGTTACCAGTAATGTCTGGCCTTAATGTACTTTAAACCCTCCGCTACATGGGCTGGCTGGGGTCTTGGCATCTTCTATATAAGCCACCCCCTCCACGGGCAGAAGGGTTCGCACCCCTGTAACTCTCACACATATAATCCAGTCGACCGCCTCCGGGCACCGAGACGTAGGGCTGTTACTTCCTCCGAGAAGGGCCTGAACTCATAAAACCTTGTGTGCACAACTACTCCATAGCTAGGATCTTGCCTCTCCTTAAGTACCCCCCTACACTACTGTCAGACTTAGAACCACGACAGCGGTGGCCTTCATTGGCGGCGGGGCGACACGTGCGCGGTATCCGGCGAGGGGCGGGGACGCGGCCACGGTGGCTTCTCGTGCGAGTACGCGGAGAAGAGGCTGCGGCGTGTGTCCTCGGGAAGGATGGCTATCCTCGCCCAGATCCGTCGGCGGCATGGCGGCGGAGGTCGCAGCGGCCGGTCGGCGGCCGTGGAACAAGGCCGGTGGCAGTGGCGATGTTCTGTCTGGATCCCGGGCGGCGGCCCTGAACGATGGTGGCGGGTGAAGCTCGGGCTTCCCGCGGCGGCATGGCGTGGTGCAGTTCCTGTCCAAGGCGGATGTGTGACGACGATCTTTTTGCGAATTAGTTCGGATCAGAGATGGTGACGAGCGCGCGGGATCTATCTCGGCGGCTTTCACGGTTTGGCGAGGCGGGGTGGGAGCCCTCCTCCTAGGCTCTAGTGGTGGCACACTGAGGCAGTGGCCGATGCGCCAGGGATCCCACAGTGGCACTGTTGCTGCTGTTGGTCTCCGGATCTAGGCGGCTGGATCTGGGGCTTTGAAGGCGGTCGAGACGGTGCACATGTTGTTGGGTGGATTTCTTGGGACGGATCCGGGTGAAAACCTGGTCTTCGATCGATGGCCGGAGCCGGTGATGACGATGATCTTATCATCGTTTCCTTCATGAAGGCATCACCGAGGTGAAGCTCCCAACTCCATTCAATACCTCCGGGGGAAACCCTAGATCGGCTGATCGGATGTTGGCGGCAAGCATCTGTCGTAACCCCCTTGGGGCGGCATTCTTGGAGGTGCACTCAGCTTTGCGGGACCAACACACGGCTTCTTTGGTGGAGCGGTGCTTCATCCATACATTGATGGCGACGGATCTTGACGGCGTGGCGCAGTGCAGATTCGGAGTTCGATGTGGGAGGATGGACTCGCGCAGGAGGACAACGCTGTCTGGCATCATGGTGGCGTCGATGGTAGAGAGACCTGGCACAGTAGATGCAACAGTACAGCTCTGAAGATGGACTCGTGGCAGGTGGCTGCGGCGGCCTCACACCCGGCAGGCGTCCTGATTGAGGAGTGCGCCGGTCTGGTAGGTGCCCCATATCAGGCAGGCGTCCTGGTTGGGACCTCAGGTCTTAGATGTTTAGGTTTGTCTGCGATGTCTGTTTTGTATTAGGCCCAGGCTATCAGCGCCCCTTCATCAGTTGGATAGGTGTAGCGACAGTTGTTGCTTAGACGGTGGCTTTAGTCTTGCTGTTGTATGACTTTGTAAGGTCTTGTGAGAATAATTAATAAAGTGGCCGCATGCATCGCCCAGATGCAGAGGCTCAGAGTCATCCTCCTTTTCTAAAAAAAATAAAAAACAAGATAAGCATCACGTGCACACAAACAAAAGAAATAATTGCACCAACACGGTAAGGGGGGTGTTAAGCCCCTTGTCTTGCTAGTTACAAGATTAAAAACAAATAGATAGGTAGGTAGTTGTATATTAAAACGACAAATAGTAAAGGCAAATAAGAAGGCAATTTCTGTAGAAGAAAGTATTTATGGAGAATGGACCTGTGGTCCATAAGTTCACTAGCGGTATCTCTCTCGAAAGCACGCAATTGTCATGGTAACAAATTACAGTTAAACAATTGACAAGAATAACAACTTTTAATGTAAATCGTCACGGTTGATTAATAAAAGTTCCTTTCTTGCAAAAAAATTCTACCATCTACCAATAAGTGCTGAATTTTTTAAAACAATTTTGATTTATTTTTCTATAAGTACATCTCCAAGTTTTTTTTGCGAGAAGACCTCCATGGCCTAACGTTAGACTATTAAAAGAAAAAGAAAATGCGAACCAACCTGTGGGTGGATGGTTAGAGGGACTGTGGTATTCCCAGCCAATCCGGGTTCAAGCCTTGGTGCTCGCATTTATTTCTGGATTTATTTCAGGATTTCTGGCGATGCGCATTCTGTGGGAGAAGACGTTCCCGTTGACGGCGACTTCGTAAATTTCAAGATGATATGTCGGCTTAGTCTTTCGGAGTTGCTCATAGGGGTAGGGTGTGCGTGTGTGCGTTTATAGGGGTGAGTGTATGCGTGTGTATATGAGCGATTGCGTCTGTACTGTGTTAGAAAAAACTGACGTGACATATCCCAAAGGCCCAACTCTATCCGTTCATTTTTTTCTCCATGTAGCGAAGGAACTTTGCATGGTTAGGACGACAGTGGTATCTTCAGCCCACAGGGTTCAAGTCATGATGCTCGTCAGGATTTTCGGCGATGGGCGTTCAGTGGAAGAAGACATTCCCGTCGACTACAATACGTTTTTGGTGATTTCATCAATCCCAAGATGATATGCTAGTTCAGTCGCTTGAGGTGCCCACAGTGATAGGGTATGCATGTATATTCATAGGGATGAGTATATGCGTATATATGAGCGGCTGCTTATGTATTATTGCGTTAAAAGAAACTTTTCTCCTTGTGCGAAAATGTTGAAATCTTGGCGGACGATGACGCGAGATAAAATAAAGTCTCAAAAAACAATGACGAGATAAACTTCGGGACGAAGACAAATTGATGGGTCCCTTTCATTCTCCACGTCATAGAGTAGGTTCGGGTCCATGGCCAGAGAGCCCCGCAAAATATCTCTCTGTCCACGGCTTCGCCTTTTGAGTTGAAATTGCTAGCAGAACCCCACGCACCAAGCTTGCATCTAATCTGAGTATCTGACTAATCACTACTCCTACTCCTACCATGCATATGAGCCACAACAGAGTACACGTGAAATTCAGGTGACAAGAGATCATAAAGCAATTATGTGATTAAATGGCAAAGAAAATATTTATACACCAAAAAAGATGACCGGACCCTCCATCGTGCTGCACATCCCGTGCTACACAACCCGACTGAACTGTTGGAAGAAGCCACTACAAAACCAAGTTGCTCTAAATATGGACGCAGTGTCTTCAGAGGAAGAAAACATGGGGGCTTGTGGAGCAATTATGCGAGATAGTACTGGCATGTTCATTGCAGCAGCGACGGTGGCACCAGGATCCGTGGCCAATTGATCATCGGCACCCCCCGCACCCACCCCGCGTCGCCAACCCTAGGCGACACGGGGGGCGATCGCGCCGCTGGCCCTAGGCCCCCTCCCCTTGCCTCCTTCGTCTAGTCGCCGCCTGAGGCCTCACCGGCGATGCCTGGCCTATGATGGCGGCGGCGGGCCTTATCCCTCGCGCGGTGGTGGCGATTTTTCCGGGCGGCGGCGGCACATCGTTCGGCGGAGATCCGACGTCAAGGATCAGCGGGTCCCTACGACATGCGTGACGGCGGCGGCAGCGGAGGCGCAACCTTCCCGCGGCGGAGTCGCCCCTGTGGCGGCTGAGTCGCCCCTGTGGCGGCGGCCGAGATCGCCGACCTGGTCTTGCCCATATGGGCTTGGGCGGCCGGCGGTTCCGGTGTGCATCTACAGGCGAGCGTGGTGGGCCTGACGGCGCCATCTATAGGCATCGTGGTGGTGCCATGGCCGGTTGGCCTGGATCCCTTCGTCCAGTCCCCGGCAGAGATGACGACAGTCCGTGCACGAGATGCTGGAGGGAGGATCTTCGAACAGATCTGGGTGAAAACCTGCTTTCGGCTAGCTGCCAAGGCCGGCGGTGGCGACGCTATCTGCGTCGTTCCCTTTTGAAGGCATCGCCGGGAGAAGTTCAAGGCCACTCTATGCTACCTCCGGGGGAAACCCTAGATCAGTAGATTAGATGACGACTGCGCTATGGTGTCGTATCCCTCTTGGGGGCGTCATTCGTGGAGGTGTACACAGACCGAGGGACCGGTGGAAGGCTTTTTTTGGTGGAGCGGTGCTTCAGCTTACACATTGCTGGCTGCAAAATTTGGCGGCATGGTGCCGTGGAGAATCGACGTTCGATGCGCAGAGATGGACTCGTGTAGGGAGGTGGTGTTGTCCGGCGTCGTGGTGGGGTCGACGGCAGCTAGACCTGACAAGGTTGATGCAGCAGTACAACACTGAAGATGGATTGGTGGCATGTGGCTGCGGCGGCCTCATACTCGGCAGACGTCCTGGTTGAGAAGTGCGCCCGGACTGGTGGGAGCCCCATACCCGGAAGGCGTCCTGGTTGGGACCTGTGGTCTTAGATGGTAGGTCTGGCTGTGAGGTTTGTTTGGTATTAGACCCAGACTATCAGCATCCCTTCATCAACTGGATAAAAGTGGCGACATATGTTGCCTAGACGGTGGCTTTAGACTTATTGTTGCATGACTTTGTAAGGTCTTCTGTGAATTATTAATAAAGTGGCCGCATGCATGGTCCAGATGTAGAGGCCGGGGGTCCTCCTCCTTTTTTTTTAAAAAAGAAAGAAATTGCAGCAGCGACGGCTAACCTTGATCACATAGCCAATGTTTGTTCAAATGAGGCTGCAGCTCTGATGAAGGGCCCGAAGCTCGCAAATACAATTGGCTATAATTCAATCCAGTGCAATCAGACTGCATGGTTCTAATAGAAGCTATGCAACAAAAGGTGGGGCACTCCAGTGTGTCGATGGTGGCAGGCCCAATTCTTGAGGAATGTCGGATATTTTTAGTTGGTTTCGGGAAGGTTGTTTTAGAGCATTGTAATCGTGATTCTAATATGGTAGCCCATGTGCTAGCGTGAAATGGACGTGTTTGATCCACAAAACTGATGGTTGGACTCACTTCCTGCTTTTACTTCCGAACATTTAACGGATAATGTAAGCATTGTTTGATATTAATAAAGCTAGCCATGATGGCCTTCCCTAAAAAAGGTATATGGTATTATCGTTTTTGGGTAGTTGTGGCTCAATACGATTGATCTTGTCGTTGGAATGTGGAAGCGAGCGGGCATCCTAAAGGGAGAGGCCAAAACCTTTCTTGGGGCTCTCGCAATGTGGGCAGACGCGAGAGTTAGAGCTTAGTTTCCACGTGGAGTTGAGATTGTATTTGTAATCATCAACGTGGAGGGGTTCTTTACCCCCGTTCTCTCCTTTAATATGCGTATTCATGCTTTTTTGATTGACTTTGTCCTTAGAAAAAATTCTCATCATTTTTTCCTGGATGCATACAACCACATCATTTATTATAATAGCGTTAAGCGGCAAGACAATGTATAGTCCAACAACAGCTCACATATTCAAACATTACCACAGACAACTCACATCTCCACATACTTGTTCGCAAAAGGAAAAAACACTACTAGAACCTAATAAAGTACGTGATACTCAAAGATAAGATCTTGAAGAAGGAAATAGTCAATCGTACATCATGTGCCCGGTGTAACCAAAAGGTTAAATGTGGGACTATCACCCTTGAAGTAGAAATCCGAACCAACATCTTCAGCAAGGATACAAACATGCGCTGACATTGCTTGATCCAGTTGAAATGGCTACCACAAGTTTCGCCCCGAATAACTTTCACACTCTTTTGTTGATGGCGATGTTGTCATCCAACTTTGTTGCCGGCGAACACTTGCTCCCACAGTGCATTGTGAGCCAACCTCCCACGTTGAACGAGCCCATGCACTGCTCGCGCTGAAGGAGAAATCGTCATATGTGAAGGCTGTCGCCTCCACCGCTTGGGTTGGCACACCACCATCTGAGGCTACCATCTTGTTGATTGCCCACGATCGACCGTAAGAAGAAGAAGAAACACCATTGGTTGGTTAGATAATAAAACCAAGCACAGTCTATGCCTTCATCCATTGACACCACGTCAAAGCTTAGCCGACGACCTTCTCTCAAACCCATCTAGAGAGTGACTTTATCTTTGCCAGATAATTCGACCGCAACCGTGCCAGACCCATCCACCGCCAACCACCACGTCGTAGGAAGTCATTGGAGATGGCGTCTCCTCTATCAATCTCTCGCTGCACCATCGAGACATCATCGGAAGGCACAACATTGCTGGGAGGGAGCCGCACTGTCGAGATTGACGGCTCGTCGACATTGTAGCATCACCGATGACAATGACAACATAAGAATCGTGTGAGGGCAATGATGGCTAGACATGGATCGCCTCTCGGGTACCCCTTCCTAGCGACATAGGGATCAACTGGATTAGAGGAGAAATCAGAGGCAGTGGCGGGATTGAGCCGCGACATCACTGGTCATGGTTGGGGTAAGTTTTCTTTCGTATAATTGTCTTGTTTTATGAGGTGGGTTACATTTTTAGTGGGATTTTTTTAAGATCTAGAGACGATAATGAGCAAGAATATAACATATGTGCTCTTTTATTGTGGCTTTACGAAAATTTGGGCCTTTTGACTGACCTTGAGTTGAATAGTAAATACAACGAGAATGAGTCCCTGACCGACCTTTTGTATTTGCAATCATAGAAGCGAAGTATGTAGGCTCATTTCGTTAGTTTTAGTAAAAAGCATGACCATATGCACATAATCTCCGATCATCTAGAACGTGTGATTCTTCTGGAATTGTTGGAGGATAAAACTAGATTAAGCTCTAGGTTCAATCATGCATATCCCGTTAATGCAGATTAATGTTTTGGTGGAGACGACATTCACGTCGATAGCGATGTACCTGCGGTGAATCCAACAATCTTGAGTCTCTTTTGTTCATGCAGTGAGTGCGTGCGTGTGCGTTGTGTCTAAGTTGTACTCCCTCGTTAACGTTCAAACGGATCTACCTAGACGCACTTCATCAATCGTCAAAACAGAAAAAATCCTGCTGATTCCTTGACTCGGGTGCACCTAACAATTTTGCCTCCTTTAAAGACGGCAACTAGCCTCGTTGCGCAAATCCCAGCATCATCTACCGTTTCACCGCCTGCACCCCCGAAGTTCCCAGAAATTACGTATCTGAAAGCAGCGAAACCAAAGCAGTCCGGCGTCCCCACGAGCAGGGACTCCAGGCTCAATTTTTCAACAACTTACATACGTATCTGCAAAAGAAACCTATAAATTTATCGTAAAACCACACCCCCCCGCTTAAATCCCCGGAGAATCAATCACACAGAGCTCCTCCAAAAAGAACTCTTGTTCCCATCGCATCTCGGCGGCTTCCTACCCCCTCCTCGCCCCGATCTAACTCGCCGGCGGCCATGTCGCAGCCGGCTGCCGCCGCCGTTGCGGCGCAGCCGCAGGGGCAGGCCGCGGCTGGGCGGCAGGGAGGCGGCCTGGGCCAGAGCCTCGCCGGCATCGTGCGGATGGCGGTGTTCTGGTACTTCGCGTCCAAGTTCTTCGGCCCCAAGCGCGCCCCCACGGAGCCGGGGTTGCTCATGTCCAACCTCTTTCAGAAGGGAGAGCCAATGGTGAGAACGCCCTCCCAAGCCCAGGAACCTCGATTTTGGTTAGAGGAGGCGTGTTAGGTTTCTATGGCGGTTTTAGAGCGGTTTATTATTGGGTCAGTAAAGGCGGGGGGCTCCGCCCTCATGCAGTGCTGTTGGGTTCTGCTTGCTCCGGGGTGAAAATTGTGCAGCGATCTCAGCAGTTTTTTTTACTGTGATCTCGAACTTTTCTTTTTCTTAATATATCAGATGGTGTATTTGTGCTGATTATTATAATTGGGGAGCTGATTTAGTTTGTTTTATGCGAAGACACCTGTTGTTTGTGTGCCTGTTGGAGGCTGTCGAACAAGTAGGCCACCTTTGTTCTAAAACAAGCAGATCACGGAGATAGTGGTGCTCCACAGCATCGCGGTTTGATGTACTGTGAAAAGAAAGGCACGCATGTTAGTTGGATGCTTTATGATCTCCTCTCAGGAGGCCAAGGGCGTTCTTGGTTGTTGGGAACTAGTAGAGTATACAAGGAAAAAGAGAAGATACGCCAAAGATCTCGACAAGTTTGGATTATGCGGTGTAGCTGGTTCACCTTAGTGAGTTGTGAAGTTGATTGATATTTAAACACTTTATCTGTTGTTCTTTGAAATGTTTGTCCACGATGAAGCTTAGGATGTCATAGTATGCAATGTACCGTGTGTCCTTAATGAAGCTGAAAACATCACACTATGCTTGGATAACGTTTCTTTATGGGTTTTTCATGTAGACTTTGTTGAGGTTGTCTGAACTAGGTATTCCTCGAGATAAAGCCAACTGTACAATTTATTTGGTACATTGTCACTTTTTTTATTTTTGGTGGGAAGTTATTTTTTGGTGTTTATGCGGTGCACACCGACCTTATAACTTGGTGTATCATATTGCTCCAAATATTTGATCGAGGAGGTGTAAATCCATTTTTTTGTCAAATCGACGATTCAGTGGCATGTGGTAATGTCTTATACAGGTCTACATATTAAGATAATTGAATATTACAAATGTTTCTATGTAGTACCTGTTTTCAGTAAATTATAAGTTGAAGTCAACCCCCCCCGCCGTAAATTTGGCCCGATTTGTTATCTTGCCAAATTTACGTGTTTGGCATTTTTAGGAAATTATGGGACCAATCAAGCAGAAAGACGTTACTGGATTTATTAAATTCCTCAGTAGTGCCACCCAAATTTTATGACAGTTTGGAGGTAGCACGGTGCATGCATGAAGCACTAGTCTTGAAGTCTTGCCCATTTTGCGTTTTCCTGAAACACAAATCGATGATGATTATGTTGCTGCAGGATATGTGGATGTATTTATCGGAGAATGATAAATTTAGCGACTTTGGTAATGAGGATGCACTCATCTGGCATGAAACAAACATACCATATGCAGTCTGGACACCTACCAGTACCAGAACACACACACTGACATACTATCCAACGGAGGTAGAATAATATTTTCTGCAATTTACAGATTATGTTATGGTTATATTTTGTTGGATTGTCTAATTTTGTGTCGATGGATCTTGCCATAGGCTCTCAAGCACAATGGCTCTTTGTATGCTCATGTTTATTTTTCCCGTTCGGGTTACCCTGTGGACCCTACCGATCCTGAATATGAGCAAAAATCTGCATTTGGAAGGACACATCGTAAGTTTCCTGTTCATCTCAACCGTCCTTTTTATTGATTGCATGTTTTTATGAAATGCTCACTGCATTATACCTATTTAGCTATTGTGGCATACTTGCGGAAATCAAAAGCTGGTCACAAGAAGAGCTTGCTTGGAGATTCGGATGAGTCCGAGGAAAAGCTACCCCCTAAGGTCATTAACTTGATTCTTTATTGTTGGGACAGTATGCACTAGAAATTTCTAGTATAGATTATCTCCAGCAAACACAGAATATCTCCCATGAAAAAGCAATTAACAGAAGACAGCATTTGATTTCTGCAGGAGAACAAAGAGTCCGAAGACAAAGAGGAGGGCCCAGTTGAATATATTTCTTATTGGAAACCAAATGTGACAATAAATCTTGTTGATGACTTCACACGGTATGCACAAGATCAAACTATATTTTACATTTCCACTTGTATATGCCTGGAACTATTATTTATTCATTTTGAATTGTAATCGCATTGGCGTGATTAATATCTTTTACTTTCCTTTCTAAATATCATGAAGTACCCCCTCCGTTCCAAATTATTTGAAGTTCTAGCTTTGTCCAAAGTCAAACTTCTTTAGGTTTGACCAAGTCTATCTATAGAGAAAAATATATCAACATCGACAACATAAAGTTAGTTTAATTAGATTCGTCATAAAACATATTATCATACTATATATAGTTGATGTCGTGGTTGTGCATATTAGCACATTTTTCTATAGATTTGGTCAATTATAAAGAAGTTTGACTTTGTAGACTTTTTTTAACCGTAAGGGCATACACTCGCAATCTGCATGCTGAAAACTATTTTCCAGTGGATGCTAATCACAAACCGGCACTGCTATACCATGCGATCGTTTGTGTTTAAGATTCTTCTGAAACTGCCGATAGAGCCTTGGCGCAGCGGTAAAGCTGTCGCCTTGTGACCATGAGGTCACGGGTTCAAGTCCTGGAAACAGCCTCTTGCAGAAATGTAGGGAAAGGCTGCGTACTATAGACCCAAAGTGGTCGGACCCTTCTCATGACCCGGCGCAAGCGGGAGCTACATGCACCGGGCTGCCCTTTTTTTTAATGATTTTAGATCCTTTTTGTTAATTTTGATATATGTGGATTCTCTCATCTCAGCTTCATATTAACCATGTAACAACTGCACAATTGTTTCTTTCTAGTTTCACGGCTTTTAGTTCTTCGTTGTTGTTCATCTGTCCTACAAAATTTTCAATTGATATTTGACCATTTTTATTTCACAGGTATCCCCAAAACAACATTCCTCCAAATGTTGCTCCATGTATCCTTCAACTGTAACAATTATAGTGTGATATTATCTTTTTTATCTTCTTTTTCCTATGAATTTTCTACCAACACACGTGTTGCATACTGCTATGTTATTCTTATACTTGAATCAATTTTTTAGACTTGAAGATGACGTTGCACGTAGCCAACTTCTGGTGAACCTAATGTATCGTTTAAAATATATCTTGTTAAGATTGGCATTTTCTCACAGTGAGGGAAGGATTGGTGTTTCCTTGACCATATATATACAGATTTGAATGTGGATCCAACTACAAACAGCTACTATCCAACTGTATTCTTCAATGAATTTTGGCTGTTGAGGGACAAATTGACAGCACTCAACAAGACTGTGAAGGAACTGACCTTGAACCTTGAAGTTAGTCCTATCAGCATGACCAAGTGGCAATTATTTCTACAGATTGAGCAGTCTTTCCAAGTTCATCGTAGTTACGGAAGTATGCTTGAAGGCGAGGCTGATGAGCTCAAGGTATATGGAAGTTTTCAACTGTGCCCATTCAGACTCCTGCCCTTTTTTTGGACTCTATTTTGTTCTGTGTGGTAGTGATGTCCCTAAGTCCCTTACACCCTTTCTTTTGTGAGATGCCAAGTATATGCACTTTTAATTCAAGTTCCTTGGAAATGGTTGATTCTGTTATATGCCTGCTGTGTTAGTCAGATTTGCTTGTTACAGGTTTTCACTGACCTTGGACTGCTTTTGCAGAGGGTTTTCCTTGAAGGAAATCCATATCTACTGGGATTGACCATGATTGTATCTCTGTTCCACTCTCTGTTCGATTTCCTGGCTTTCAAGAATGGTACGTGCACAGCATGGTTTATTTAATACCATAAAAATGAGTATAATCCAACAATAACTCATATATGTTTATGATGTTTCACATTGATCAGATATCCAGTTCTGGAATAAAAACAAGTCCATGGAAGGTCTTTCAGCGAAATCTGTTGTTCTGAACTTCATTTGTCAGCTGATTATATTTCTGTACCTGCTTGACAATGATACATCATGGATGATTCTTGCTAGCTCTGGAGTTGGTGTGTGCATTGAATTCTGGAAGATAGGAAAAGCGATGCATGTTGAGGTAAGCCTATTATGATGATTGTATTCTTTGGTTCTGTTAGTATCTTATACAAAAGCATACAAACAGAGCCGGCATGCTTGACATGCAATATGCACTAAATGGAACTACTTGATCCTAGTTGTCTTCACCTGAAAAGTAAATACTTTAAACACTGGGTAAAGCGCTAGACACAGGATTGAAATAATCAAGCTCATGGGTCAATGTATGAAGAAACCAATTATGCCCCCCCCCCCCCCCCCCGTCTCAAAATATAAGACACTTTTTGATATTTTGAGTCAGAGGGAGCACTACCTATTCACTTGGAATTTCTTTCTCATCATTCAGTGGCAAATTTGCAATACTGGGTTAGCGCTTGTTTTGTGCATTTGCTTAGGTGCATTTATTAAAACCCATGTGTTGATGATCCAGAATCATGACCTTGTGTCAGCTAAGTCAGGACTAAGCCATCACTGTTCCTTGACTTTGATGGTATACAGATATTACCAAAGCAGTGTATTCTCTACTGTGAGGTCTAATTTATGAGTTATTCTTTCCTCATAAAGCTTGATGATATACAAATCTGTTGCATTTTCTCACTAGTTTTTCTCTCTTACTTGGAACAATTTCTCTTCACTTGAGTCCAGATTGACAGAAGTGGAAAGATTCCCATGTTGAGATTCCGGGATCGTGAGTCATATGCACAGAATAAGACCAAGGAGTATGATGCGCTTGCGATGAAGTATCTTACATATGTCCTTCTAGTCCTTATGGCTGGTTTTGCTATCTATTCACTCAAGTATGATAAACACAAGAGCTGGTACTCGTGGATACTCTCTTCCCTCACAAGTTGTGTTTACATGTTTGGTAAGTAATTCCTTCAACACTGTTTCACGTATTTTGCACGATTCACTAGGCAAATTAGATGATACCCCACATGTTGTTGCGGAAATTGGTTGCTATATATTCTGATGAAGTTGGGACACAAATATTTGATTATTGTATATAGATGTAAAATATTGATGGAATGTAAGCAGTGTAAATGGTTTTCACATGTATGGTAGCATGTTGAGATGGTCCTATTCCAATGCATGGTTGCATGTTTAGGTGGCATAGCTGCATGTGCTAAGATAAATAGAAGTGGCGGGGATCACCCGGGTAAGTATATATGATTAGCAATGGAACTTATGTGTATACATCGTTACATTTTTCAGGTTTCATTATGATGTGCCCACAATTATTTATCAACTACAAGCTGAAGTCCGTTGCTCACATGCCATGGAGACAAATGACCTACAAGTTCCTCAACACTATAATTGATGATCTGTTTGCATTTGTGATTAAGATGCCGTGGTTGCATCGTCTCTCGGTTTTCAGAGATGGTAAGATGAACTAGTATCATTGCTGATAGCAGTGGACATTTCATCGAGTCTTTAGGCTGCTAACTGACCATTTCCTGTTGCTGCGCAGATGTTATCTTCTTGATATACCTCTACCAGAGGTGGGTATACCCAGTTGACAAGAAGCGTGTCAACGAGTTTGGCTTTGGAGGGGAAGACGAACCAGCAGCACCCCAAACTTTGGAAGGAGCAGCGGCTGCCCAACAGATCGAGGCCAAGGCTGAGACGAGCACGGAGGACAAGAAGACAAAGTGAGCCTCCGCAAGCTTCAATCGACAGAGACACATCTCGGCAGCACTGGCCGTTTTGGCCACCGGGCACAAATTTTCTGTGTGCCAAATTCGACGCTGAACTCAGCTTCACGCGTTGCTGACCATTAAAAGAAGGATATGTAACAGGTTCAGATTGGGCGCGTGGACACAATACACAGTCTTGTTGCCATTGCCGTTTATTTTATTTTGGTTTGTTTTTTTATGCTTAGCAACAGCAATTTCTAGATGGATCTTCAGGATGCTTGTTCCTACATGTTGATGTATAAGTTTTGCCTGCTGGAAAAAAAATTCATTCACACCAGTGACATGTGTAATGCGGTCGGCATTATTCAGATTTGGTGTCTGCACAGGAAGCCGAGGGAATGTCCCTGGACCTGCAGTGGTGAGGGCGAGTGACAAGTGACACGACGGGGAGTTGACTGCAGCAGAAGACAAGCCGGCGTGGATTGATCAGCAGACGGGGGGCACTGGCACTCCTGAACAGGGCGAGCTGATGGATCCGAGTGGATGAGGTTGCTAAGGTGGGTGGAGAGAGGAGACGGATTGCGCGGCGGAGGTCGCCTCGTGTGACCTCGGCTTCCTTCCTTGTAGTGCCCTCGACTCGTCCTATGCCGATCTCTCATGGCATGCATAGTTGGTTCGGCGGCCGACGGATCCAGCCCGTAGTTTGCTTCCACTTTATCTGGATTGTTAGCTGGGGCGCCACCAACCAAGGTAAAGAAAAAGATATGTTAGACTTGCGATCTATTCATCAACTATTAACTTGTCAAGACAGTACAACGAACACCAGAAATCTCTTCCCCATAAAAGCCGGGCAAACCTTGTTGTTGTAGACATCAGAACAACAAAAGTCGTTGCTGAAGAGAAGCGTCAGAAGGATTCAACCTGTAGATACACTGACATAGATAAACGAAGACCACATCAAAGCAGAGGCAGGCCAGGCGAGCACAGACGAATGAAGACCAGATATACAAATGAACACTGACAAGAGGCAGGGGAGTGCTATCTCCCGCCTAAGGTTACTTTTATTCAAAGGAATTTTATAGGATTTTCTGAAGGATTACAATTTTTTTTTTCTACATTGGTCATTGGTCATTCAAAGGAATTAACACTCTATGGTTCAATCAAACGCTCTCTGGTTTAAATTCCTATGGTTTGCTATTCCATAGGAATAGAATTCAAGTGGCCATGCCACTTCAATTTGTATTTTTCTTATTCCTGCGTTTGAGATTTCTGCGAATCAAAAGGCCCTAATAATGCAAGGTCGACAATAGTACAAGACACGATCAACTCTTCCAGTACTTGGATGACTCATGTCGTGCTGGCGGCATGTTTCAAAACTCTCATGATTGTCTTCTCCACAAGGAAAATAAAGATGTTTTTGGCCACAAGATTCATGCGCGGTGACGTTCCTGTTGATCCATGGACGGATGTTAGCGCCCATGCCGCGTTGCTGCACCGTTCCTGGACAAACCCTTCGGTGCGGACGATGCGACGCAACGCAAAGCAAGGCCGGCTGGTTTCACTTAAGCAAGTGCTCTCCCGTCCCTGCCAAGTTGCCTCGATCGTCGTCTAGTCTCCAAATTAAACCGGCCATGTGCATTGTACATGCATGGTGCTCCGAGGTTTTTGTCATTAGCAAGATCTCTATTTATTATCATGCATGCATCGCCAGATGATTATGGTGTCCCCTCCGCCTCCGGTGCAAGGCTAAATGGGAGAGCATGTTGCATGTCAACCTAAACGGAAAGCTAATGCATGCTGTCGCCACACAATGCAGAATCACTTTGCCTGGCCGGTTTCGTACGAAGCGACAGATTGACGGACGACCTCGACGTTTCCCGGCTAGCAGATATACCATTCTCTTGTCTCTCTCTCGTCAAATCCACACGGAAAATCGTCTAGTGGTTTAGTTATGCGAGGGGATAGATCAAGTGGCTAGGACTGCTGGTGGTGCAGCTGCTTTGCATGGCTAAACAGGCATCATGGAATGGCAAATGAGGTTAATCTGCCGCGTTTCAGAGGTCGCTCTCTCCGATCTGTTTCATGCGATTTCTGTATATGCTTTGTCCACATGCGATGCGAGGAGCGGAAATCATCGTCGTATTTCGTTTCTGGCCATGCAATGTGCCAATGCTGGCTTTGCGCCCACTTGCCGAGGAATGTCAAGACGCCGCCGTAAGGACACCGATATGTATATATTCTGTAGCATGGCATGTGAGATGGTGGATAAAATCAGCATAAGTTTGCGGCTAAAAAGGCCTGGATCTGTTCCGCCCGCGTGAGGTGCAGATCAAAGCCAGGAAGCAAATGGTGTGACACAAGATGCCGGTTTTCATTACTGATGAATAATGGGCATCATATTGCTATCAATCGTGTACAAAATAGGGCGTGGCTTCAATCATTTGCATCAGTTGGAGTAGTAAGAATTAGCCCTCAATCAACGTATAACCAGCTGGAGGGGATTGAACAACTGCAAATGCAATTTCAGCTGACCACTCGCCCCTGCTTTCTCTGCTGCTAGCCAAAGGAGGTTTGAGGCGTCAGTGGGCTCACCAATGCCTGCGCCCCACCGGGCAGGCATCAAATCAATCTCGAGTCATCTCGCTGTTCACTTGTCAAACGTTCGGATTCCCTCGCCACGACCAGCATGGCAAGTTGGCAACATTTCACCTCACCTGCTCTGCTGTTTTTTCCGTTGCTTGCAAGAAAAGATGGTGGGAGAAGAAGCAGATTGATGCAACACCGGGGTTGGGTGGGTCCCTAGGTCACCGGTTGTGGGAGTCCAAATTGTCATGCCGAGGTACGAGAGTTTCCTGCGCCTTAGGACGGAAAGGGTGGGAGTGCTTTGTCCTCGAGCCCTTGCGTCCATGTCGCTCTCCTACCTTATTTTTTTCCTTGGCTCTGTTTTGCCAGGGCATGTACAATGATCCTATTTTAAGAGTGTCATGTAGAATAAATGTTGAGATGTAGGAAAAAAAATTCATAAGAATATGTTTGTCTTCTCTTATTTAAGAGATGATCTCTTGGCACATTTTTCTCATCATATTTTAAGGAATAACTAAGATAAGACCAAGATATAACCTATTGTAGACATAGCTTTTGTCTTTTTAAATTACATGCAAGAATTAAGATAAAACTGTTTTGTCAACAATTGTACGTGCCCTCAATACATGCAAGTGACCAAGTGCGTACGTGCTTCCAAGCGTGTGTGTATTATTATTATTATTATTTCACACGGGAGGTAAGGCCAATTTTAACTGTCGACCCAAACGGACATCCATTTTATCCGAATTTCGTTCGTTTGGGACGGCAAAATGGCAATCCGTGTCCATTTTTGTCTCTCCGACTGTAGGTGCCTTCAACGCGCGGCCACATCGCAACTTGCCGGCGTCGCAAACGCACATTAAAAAAAACACGGCCACACATTTTAAAACACGCACATAAATGTGCGCCAATAACATAAATTTAAAACTGTTCAAACTAGTCCTTGGCACACATTCAAACATAAGTAAACTAAGAAAACTTAAAAAAAAAATTAGCTGCCGCCGCCGTTGTCGCCTTGGATGCCACCGTCGCCCTCACATGCCACCGTCCTCGTCGTCGTCCATGGTGAGGTCGACGTACGATGGAGGTTGCATGAGGTGGGCCGGTGGCCCCTGTGGTGGTTTCCAGGCTAGAGGAGCCTGCACCACCTCCTCCCATGGCGATGACTCCTGCTCTGGTGACCGAAGCGGCGTGCGTGACCACAACCCGACACCCACCGTGTCGGCCATCTCCGGCGCCGTGGACGACCAACTCAACCTCTGGCCCACCAAGCGCGGGTTTCACCCGACGACGGACGGCTCCTCCTGCAGCTCCTCCTTGACGACCATGTCCAGCTCCGGGATGGCGACATCACCGGCCGCAGAGAGGGACAACTGGGTTTCGAGGCCCTCCTATTGGCGTTCGTCGTGGGTGTTCGTGGAGTTCTCCATGACCCGCCTCATGAGCTCGGCATCCTCCTCCTCAGTCATTGGCGGTGGTGGCGGCAGGGACGGGGACGGACATGGCATTGGCGCGAGGCCGCGCACACCCGTACGCATGCGCGTTTGGGCGGGCTCAGAGCACACGCATGACACAGTAGCCGCGGGCTCAGAGGATGACCGACAAAAAAGGATTGCCACCGCAGGTCGTGCTCGTAGTGGAGCCACGTATCCCACGACAGCGAATCTATGGCGTACCTTGCTACTTGTGAGCTGCGTTGGATTTCCTCGAAGAGAAGAGGATGATGCAGTACAATAGAGATAAGTATTTCCTCAGATATGAAACCAAGATTATCAATCCAGTAGGAGAACCAAGCAACTACTCATTAGCAACACCTGCACACAAACAACAAATACTTGCAACCCAAACCGTAGAGGGGTTGTCAATCCCTCAACGGTTATGAGCAAGAGTAAATTGTATAGTTTTTGATAGATAGATTGAACAAAAATACAACAGAAAATAGATAAAAGAAAATTGCAGCAATGTACTTTTAGTTTTAATATATGATAAAAGATAGACCTATGGGCCATAGTTTTCACTAGAGGCCTGTCTCAAGAAAATATCATACATTGGGTAAACAAATTACTACTGGGCAATTGATAGAAAAAGCAAATAATTATGAAGATATCCAAGGCAATGATCATGCATAGGATCACGTCCCAGACAAGTAAACCGAAACGATTCTGCATCTACTACTATTACTCCACACATCGTCCGCTATCCAGCATGCATCTAGTGTATTAAGTTCATGGAAAAACAGAGTAACGCCTTAAGCAAGATGACATGATGTAGACAAGATAAGCTCACGTATGAATAGACCCATCTTTTTACCCTTAATAGCAACGATATATACGGGTCATGTCCCTTTCTGTCATTGGATTGAGCACCATAAGATCGAACCCATTACAAAGCACCTCTTCCCATGGAAAGATAAATCAATCTAGTTGGCAAAACCAAACCAATAAATCAGGGAAGAAATACGAAGCTGTATTAATCATGCATAAAAGAGTTTAGAGAAAACTCAAATGATATTCATGGATAGATCTAATCATAAACTCACAATTCATCGGATCCCAACAAACACACCGCAAAAAGTCATTACATCAAATAGATCTCCAAGAACACCGAGGAGACCATTGTACTGAAGATCAAAAAGAGAGAAGAAGCCATCTAGCTACTAACTATGGACTCATAGGTCTATGGTAAATGATAACCTATGAGTATAGGGGACCGCAACAGTTTTCGAGGGTAGAGTATTCAACCCAAATTTATTGATTTGACACAAGGGGAGCCAAAGAATACTTGCAAGTATTAGCAGTTGAGTTGTCAATTCAACCACACATGGAGACTAAATATTTGCAGCAAAGTGTTCAGTAGCACAGTAGTGTAATAATTTGATAGCAATGGCAATGATAGTGACGGTAACAATAATAGTAGTAGCAGTTGTAATAGTAGTAACTTAGCAAGAACAATATGTGAAAAGCTCGTAGGCATTGGATTGGTGATAACGTTGGATAATATTCATCATATAATATTCATAACTTAGGGTGACACAGAATTAGCTCCAATTCATCAATGTAATGTAGGCATGTATTCCGTAAATAGTCATACATGCTTATGGAAAAGAACTTGCATGACATCTTTTGTCCTACCCTCCCGTGGCAGCGGGGTCCATAAGGAAGCTAAGGGATATTAAGGCCTCCTTTTAATAGAGAACCAGAACAAAGCATTAACACGCAGTGAATACATGAACTCCTCAAATTACGGTAATCACTGGAAATAATCTCAATTATTGTCACCTTGGGGTATGCGGATTATAACACGTAATAGGTGCATATAACTTGCATGGTAGGATCAAGAACACAAATATATTGGTGAAAACATAAACAGTTCAGATCTAAAATCATGGCACTCGGGCCCTAGTGACAAGCATTAAGCATAGCAAAGTCATAGCAACATCAATCTCAGAACATAGTGGATACTAGGGATCAAGCCCTAACAAAACTAACTCGATTACATGATGAATCTCATCCAACCCATCACTGTCCAGCAAGCCTACAAAGAGATTACTCACTGCCGGCGGTGAGCATCATGAAATTGGTGATGGAGGATGGTTGATGCTTTGATGGTGACGAAGACAGAAGACCCCCCTCTCCGGAGCCCCAAACAGACTCCAGATTTGGCCTCCCGATGAAGAATGGGAGGCGGCGGCGGCTCTGTATCGTAAAACATGATGAAACTTTTGAAGAAAATATGCCCTAGAGGAAATAATAAAGTTATTATTTATTTCCTTATATCATGATAAATGTTTATTATTCATGCTAGAATTGTATCAACCAGAAACTTAGTACATGTGTGAATACATAGACAAAACATAGTGTCCCTAGTATGCCTCTACTTGACTAGCTTGTTAATTAAAGATGGTTATGTTTCCTAACCATAGACATGTGTTGTCATTTGATGAACGGGATCACATCATTAGGAGAATGATGTGATGGACAAGACCCATCCGTTAGCTTAGCATTATGACCGTTACAGTTTCATTTCTACTGCTTTCTTCATGACTTATACATGTTCCTTAGACTATGAGATTATGCAACTCCCGAATACTGGAGGAACACCTTGTGTGCTATCAAACATCACAACATAACTGGGTGATTATAAAGATGCTCTACAGGTATTTCCGAAGGTGTTTGTTGGGTTTGCATAGATCGAGATTAGGACTTGTCACTCCGTGTATCGGAGAGGTATCTCTGGGCCCTCTCGGTAATGCTCATCACTATAGGCCTTGCAAGCAATGTGACTAATGAGTTAGTTGCGGGATGAAGCATTACGGAACGAGTAAAGAGACTTGCCGGTAACAAGATTGAACTAGGTATGATGATATCGACGATCGTATCTCGGGCAAGTAACATACCGATGACAAAGGGAACAACGTATGTTGTTATGCGGTTTGACCGATAAAGATCTTCACAGAATATATAGGATCCAATATGAGCATCCAGATTCCACTATTGGTTATTGACTGGTGATGTGTCTCGGTCATGTCTACATAGTTCTCGAACCCGTAGGGTTCGCACGCTTAACGTTCAATGATGATTTGTATTATGAGTTATGTGTTTTGATGACCGAAGTTTGTTCAGAGTCCTGGATGAGATCACAGACATGACGAGGAGTCTCGAAATGGTCGAGACGTAAAGATTCATATATTGGAAGGCTATATTCGAACATCGGAAAGGTTCCGAGTGATTCGGGTATTTTTCGGAGTACCGAGGAGTTACGGGAATTCATTGGGAGAAGTAATGGGCCTTATTAGTCCATATGGGAAAGGAGGAGGGAGGCCAAAGGGGAGGTGGCACGCGCCCCCCCATGGGTCCGAATTGGACTAGGGAAAGGGGGCGGCGCTCCCCTTGCCCTTTCCTATTCCTTCTCTCTTTCCCTCTTTCCTTCTCTCCTACTCCAAAGGGGAAAGGGATTCCTACTAGGACTTGGAAGTCCTAGTAGGACTCCATACTCTAGTCGCACCCCTAGGGGGCCGGCCTCCCTCCCTCCCTCCTTTATATACGTGGGCAGGGGGCACCCCAAACACACAAGTTTCTCTCTCAACCGTGTGCGGTGCCCCCCTCCACAGTTACACACCTCGATCATACCATCGTAGTGCTTAGGCGAAGCTTTGCGCCGGTAACATCATCATCACCGTTGCCACGCCGTCATGCTGAAGGAACTCACCCTCATCCTCAACTGTATCAAGAGCACGAGGGACGTCATCGAGCTGAAAGTGTGCTGAACGCGGAGGTGCCGTACGTTCGGTACTTGATCGGTTGGATTGCGAAGAAGTTTGACTACATCAACTGCATTATTGAAACGCTTCCGCTTTCGGTCTACGAGGGTATGTGGACACACTCTCCCTTCTCATTGCTATGCATCACCTAGATAGATCTTGCGTGATCGTAGATTTTTTTTTTTGAAATTACTGCGTTCCCCAACAACTTCCTCTCCTATTTTTTTCTCGGGAAAGAGGAATTTATAGAGTCGGAATTAGGGTCAGCAGAGCCTCATGGGCCCCACTACCCACCAGGGCGCGCCAGAGGAGGGTGGGGCACCCTGGTGCCTCGTGGGCAGTAGGGGCCCCCCTCTAGTGGGTCTTTGCTCCAGTATTTTTATTTTATTCCAAAATAATTCTCCAAAATGTTTCTTCCAATTGTGAGAACTTTTATTTCTGCACAAAAACAACCCCATGATAGTTCTGCTGAAAACAACGTCAATCCTGGTTATTTCCATTCAAATCATGCAAATTAGAGTCCAAAACAAGAGCAAAAGTGTTTGTAGAAGTAGATACGACGAAGACGTATCAACTCCCCCAAGCTTAACTCATTTCTTGTCCTCAAGCAACTCAGTTGACAAACTGAAAGTGATAAAGAAAAACTTTTACAAACTCTTTGTTCTTGTGTCCATATATATGCTTAAATAATACCTAGGTTTTCAGTAGAGATCATGACTAACCATGCAAAATGATAACTCTTGGAGATTATATTCACTCATATCAATGGCATAATCAACTAGCGAGCAATAATAAAATATCTCAAATGCCAACACTTTGTCAAAACAATCATGACATAATATGACAATAATGATATCTCGGTAGCCCTTTCTGGGCCTTTTCTGGGACCGCAAAAAAAAGACACATCCGTGACATTTTCGCGCGAAAGATTTTTTCCCTATGATGCTTACGACACTTCTATAATGATAATTGTGACAAAACACGTATCATCATAGATGTGGTGGGCTTCTACTTCTATGACAAAAAATCATGACAGAAAATGGGCTTTTAGTCCTGGGCGGGCCGAAAACGCACCTGCATGACATTCTTTGGTCCGTCCATGATGGAAAAAATCATGGTAGAAGCGAGGGCGAGGAAAATACCATAGAATTCCCGGTTATGGTGGGGTGGTCGGGGCCGAGCGATGCACCATAGTTTGCGTGTTTCTCTCATGTACGCGCGTGTGTGCGAGGCGTTGGCTAACTGAACCCGAGCGATCACACTAGCTACATTACTGAACCCGAGCGATCGGTCCCGAGTGATTCCTTCGCTGCTGACTGAACCCGAGCGATTCCTTTGTTGCTGTTGCTAACTGATCCCGAGCGATCAATGACTGCTGCTGCTTACTGAAGCCGATCGAGCCCCCGTGCGAGACATAGCCAGTCAGTGTTGGGTTGCCTCTTGATGAATAGTGACTGTTGCTACACCGCGCATGTGATACGTAGAATGAGTCGAGACATGGTGAGTCGAGCCGGTTGGCTGGCCGTGGATGAACAGTTCCCGGTGGGGGTTGGATGAACATGACCCCGTGGTAGTAGGACGATGCCACTGGATGAACAGGACCCCCAAGAGGCTGCCACACCCCAGCCGGTTGGGGGTCAACCTGGCAATGCGACCCATGGGTGTCCGCGCCCGTGCATACCCGACCTGAATGGGTAGAGTATGGGACGTCATCTTCAACCATGGGTAAGCCTGATGGGTAACCCGATTAGTGATGGGCAGGGCATGGGTATAAGTTTGTACCCATGGGTTACCCGATGGGCTACCCGATAAAAATTATTAATTAAAATACCTTTAAATTTCATATTCATATGTTCCATAAGATGCACATACATCAGATATATAAGTTGTATAGAGCCCCAAATCTCATAAACAAATGACCCAGTCATGTACGCAATGTACATGTCTTTAAAGGCCACAAGGCAAAAACGTAGGAAGCCCAACAATGCACAACTATATTACTATTTATATCTAGGCCTTTGGTTCTTTCACATTTCAAGAATGAAGGCCCAACAATGTTCGGCTCATACAACACACACATCGCTGGTTCAGGCACCTGGTAAAGTTTAGTACCACCTCGGCTGGCCATGGGAATAGAGATGTCACGGAGTCTATAAAAGGCAACAGCTGGCCACTTGTTTATCTGTAACTTGCCAGCGTAGAAACTTGTGGGTTTGAGCAAGCTTGGGCAGTCATCTATGTCATGTGACAGTATAAATAAATATTTATTTCAAACCCAATGGGTACCCTAATGGGTCGGGTTGTCCGATGGGTTTGGGCATGGGTCTGACTCAAGACCCATGGGTAGGGTCGTGGATCTGCTCCTTTGCCTATTTGCTATATTCAGGTATGGGTTTCATAGAGCTCTACCCGGTCAAACCCGACCGGACTGCCAGCTTGAGTTGGGGGTGGATGAATAGTACCCCATGGAGGCTGGATGAATAATAGCCGGTGGAGGCTGGAGGAAGTCGACGGTGGATGAACAGTAGCCCGTGGAGGCTGGAGCGAGAGGCAGTAGACGGTGGATGAAGAGTAGCCAGTGGAGTCCCGTTTTGCGGTATGCTACACCCCTCCTGATGAACAATACCCCGTTTCGACCATTGGCGCTCCAACAGAGTTCATTTTCTCAGTTTTGCGGTACACCACACCCCTCCCGATCAACAGGACCCTGTTTCGATCGTAGTCGCTCGAACAGAAGTCTGTTTCCTCCGTTTTGTGGTACACCAGACCCCTCCCGATGAACAGGATCTCATTTTGACCGTATGTGGTCGAACAGAAGGCCGTTTCCTCCGTTTTGCGGTATGCTAGGCCCCGTCTCGGCTGTTCCGTCCAAGCCGGTTGGCTCCCGATGAACACGATGCATTCCGTTGCCTCCCGATGAACACGACGCAGTTTCTCCGTTTCGACCCAACCGATTGGCTGCCGATGAACAGGACGTTGTCGCTGTACGCATTCGAGACCCCGCCCGTATGTACGTACGTAGCTGTATTTACTTTCTTGCAGCGTGGCTGTATGTATGTGTACATGATATAGACGGGACTGAGTGACGATGGTTCTACTATGACACGTGCCACTTCATACTCGTCCACGGTTCATCGCTGCAGAGAGACCGATCGACTGCTATGTACATACACGTTCGCAACTAGGATAACACTACGTACGCTTCGACATGGTGGGTCCAGCTATCAGGGGGTAAGGAGGCACTTCCTTCCATGCGAAGATGTAGCTAGTGGGTCCCAGCTGTCAGGGGAAACATTTTTTTCACGAAATATAGAGGCCCTTCCGGTGGGTCCCCGCTAGTAGGTGGAGGAATCATTATTTTGCGCTTAATAAGGAGGCACTTCCTTGCGCGCAGCCATGGACCCAGCTGCCAGCGTCTCCACTGTTGGGGAACGTAGTAATTTCAAAAAATTTCCTACGCACACGCAAGATCATGGTGATGGCATAGCAACGAGAGGGGAGAGTGTTGTCCACGTACCCTCCTAGACCGTAAGTGGAAGCGTTATGACAACGCGGTTGATGTAGTCGTACGTCTTCACGATCCGACCGATCCAAGTATCAAACGTACGGCACCTCCGAGTTCAGCACACGTTCAGCTCGATGACGATCCCCGGACTCCGATCCAGCAAAGTGTCGGGGATGAGTTACGTCAGCACGACGGCGTGGTGACGATGATGATGCTCTACCGGCGCAGGGCTTCGCCTAAACTCCGCGATGATATGACCGAGGTGGAATATAGTGGAGGGGGGCGACGCACACGACTAAGGAACGATCCGTAGATCAACTTGTGTGTTCTAGGGTGCCCCCCCGCCCTCGTATATAAAGGAGCAAGGGGGGAGGCCGGCCGGCCCCTTGGGGTGCGCCAAGGAGGAGGAGTCCTCCTCCTAGTAGGAGTAGGAGTCCTCCTCCTAGTAGGAGTAGGACTCCCCCTTTCCTACTCCTACTAGGAGGGGGAAAGGAAGGGGGAGAGGGGGAAGGAAAGAGGGGGGCGCCCCCCCCTAGTCCAATTTGGACCAGAGGGAAAGGGGGCGCGTGGCCCACCCTGGCCGCCCCTCTCTCTTCCCACCAAGGCCCATGTGGCCCATTAACTCTCCCGGGGGGGTTCCGGTAACCCTTCGGCACTCCGGTTTTCTCCGAAATCACCCGGAACACTTCCGGTGTCCGAATATAGTCGTCCAATATATCAATCTTTATGTCTCGACCATTTCGAGACTCCTCGTCATGTCCGTGATCACATCCGGGACTCCTAACAAACTTAGGTACATCAAAACTTATAAACTCATAATAAAACTGTCATCGTAATGTTAAGCGTGCGGACCCTACGGGTTCGAGAACTATGTAGACATGACCTAGAACTATTCTCGGTCAATAACCAATAGCGGAACCTGGATGCCCATATTGGTTCCTACATATTCTACGAAGATCTTTATCGGTCAAACCGCATAACAACATACGTTGTTCCCTTTGTCATCGGTATGTTACTTGCCCGAGATTCGATCGTCGGTATCCAATACCTAGTTCAATCTCGTTACTGGCAAGTCTCTTTACTCGTTACGTAATGCATCATCCCGTAACCAACTCATTGGTCACATTGCTTGCAAGGCTTATAACGATGTGCATTACCGAGAGGGCCCAGAGATACCTCTCCGACAATCGGAGTGACAAAACCTAATCTCGAAATACGCCAACCCAACATGTACCTTTGGAGACACCTGTAGTACTCCTTTATAATCACCCAGTTACGTTGTGACGTTTGGTAGCACCCAAAGTGTTCCTCCGGTAAACGGGAGTTGCATAATCTCATAGTTACAGGAACATGTATAAGTCATGAAGAAAGCAATAGCAACATACTAAACGATCAAGTGCTAGGCTAACGGAATGGGTCATGTCAATCACATCATTCTCCTAATGATGTGATCCCGTTAATCAAATGACAACTCATTGTCTATGGCTAGGAAACATAACCATCTTTGATTAACGAGCTAGTCAAGTAGAGGCATACTAGTGACACTATGTTTGTCTATGTATTCACACATGTATTATGTTTCCGGTTAATACAATTCTAGCATGAATAATAAACATTTATCATGAAATAAGGAAATAAATAATAACTTTATTATTGCCTCTAGGGCATATTTCCTTCAGTCTCCCACTTGCACTAGAGTCAATAATCTAGTTCACATCGCCATGTGATTTAATACCAATATTCATATCTGTATATGATTAACACCCATAGTTCACATCGTCATGTGACCAACACCCAAAGGGTTTACTAGAGTCAATAATCTAGTTCACATTGCTATGTGATTAACACCCAAAGAGTACTAAGGTATGATCATGTTTTGCTCGTGAGAGAAGCTTAGTCAACGGTTCTGTCACATTCAGAGCCGCATGTATTTGCAAATATTCTATGTCTACAATGCTCTGCACGGAGCTACTCTAGCTAATTGCTCCCACTTTCAGTATGTATCCAGATTGAGACTTAGAGTCATCTGGATCGGTGTGAAAGCTTGCACCGATGTAACTCTTTACGACGGGCTCTTTTATCACCTCCATAATCGAGAAATATTTCCTTAGTCCTCACTAAGGATATTCTTGACCAATGTCCAGTGATCTACTCCTAGATCGCTATTGTACTCCCTTGCCAAATAAAGAGCAAGGTATACAATAGGTCTGGTACATAGCATAGCATACTTTATAGAACCTATGACTGAGGCATAGGGAATGACTTTTCATTCTCTTTCTATTTTCTGCCATGGTCGGGTCTTGAGTCTTACTCAACTTCACACCTTTGCATCACAGGCAAGAACTCCTTCTTTGACTGTTCTATTTTGAACTATTTCAAAATTTATCAAGGTATGTACTCATTGAAAAATCTTATCAAGCGTCTTGATCTATCTATATAGATCTTGACGCTCAATGTGTAAGCAGCTTCACCGAGGTCTTTCATTGAAAAACTTTTATTCAAGTATCCCTTTATGCTATCCAGAAATTCTATATCATTTCCGATCAACAATATGTCATCTACATATAGTATCAGAAATGCTACAGATCTCCCACTCACTTTCTTGTAAATACAGGCTTCACCGCAAGTCTGTATAATACTATATGCTTTGATCAACTTAAGCGTATATTCCAACTCTGAGATGCTTGCACCAGTCCATAGATGGATCACCGGAGCTTGCACATTTTGTTAGTACCTTTAGGATTGACAAAACCTTCTGGTTGCATCATATACAACTCTTCTTTAAGAAAACCATTAAAGAATGCAGTTTTGACATCCATTTGCCAGATTTCATAAAATGTGGCAATTGCTTACATGATTCGGACAGACTTAAGCATCGCTACAGTTGAGAAAATCTCATTGTAATCAACACCTTGAACTTGTCGAAAACCTTTTTGCGACAAGTCGAGCTTTGTAGATAGTAACACTACTATCAACGTCCGTCTTCCTCTTGAAGATCCATTTATTTAACATGGCTTGCTGATCATCGAGCAAGTCAATCAAAGTCCATACTTTGTTCTCATACATGGATCATATCTCAGATTTTATGGCCTCAAGCCATTTCGTGGAATCCGGGCTCATCATCGCTTCCTCATAGTTCGCAGGTTCATCATGGTCTAGTAACATGACTTCCAGAACATGATTACTGCACCACTCTGGTGTGGATCTTACTCTGGAAGACCTACGAGGTTTGGTAGTAACTTGATCTGAAGTTTCATGATCATCATCATTAACTTCCTCACTAATTGGTGTAGGAATCACTGGAACTGATTTCTGTGATAAACTACTTTCCAACAAGGGAGTAGATATAGTTACCTCATCAAGTTCTACTTTCCTCCCACTCACTTCTTTCGAGAGAAACTCCTTCTCTAGAAAGGATCCATTCTTAGCAACGAATGTTTTGCCTTTGGATTTGTGATAGAAGGAGTACCCAACAGTTTCCTTTGGGTATTCTATGAAGACGCACTTCTTCGATTTGGGTTCGAGCTTATCAGGTTGAAAACCTTTTTCATATAAGCATCACAACTCCAAACTTTAAGAAACGACAGCTTAGGTTTACTTCTAAACCATAGTTCATACAATGTCGTCTCAACGGATTTAGATGGTGCCCTTTTAACGTGAATGTAGTTGTCTCTAATGCATAACCCCAAAACGATAATGGTAAATCAGTAAGAGACGTCATATATCGCACCATATCCAATAAAGTGCGGTTACGACGTTCGAACACACCATAACGTTGTGGTGTTCCAGGTGGCGTGAGCTGTGAAACTATTCCACATTGTTTTAATTGAAGACCAAACTCGTAACTCAAATATTCGTCTCCGCGATCAGATCGCAGAAACTTTATTTTCTTGTTACGATGATTTTTCCACTTCACTCTGAAATTCTTTGAACCTTTCAACTATTTCAGACTTATGTTTCATCAAGTAGATATACCCATATCTGCTCAAATCATCTTGTGAAGGTCAGAAAATAACGATACTTGCCACGAGCATCGACATTCATTGGATCACATACATCGGTATGTATTATTTCCAATAAGTCAGTAGCTTGTTCCATTGTTCCAGAGAACGGAGTTTTAGTCATCTGCCCAAAAGGCACGGTTCGCAAGCATCAAATGATTCATAACCAAGTGATTCCGAAAATCCATCTTTATGGAGTTTCTTCATGCACTTTACACCGATATGACCCAAACGGCAGTGCCACATATAAGTTGCACTATCATTATTAACTTTGCATCTTTTGGCATCAATATTATGAATATGTGTATCACTATGATCGAGATCCAACAAACTATTTTCATTGGGTGTATAACCATCGAAGGTCTTATTCATGTAAACAGAATAACAATTATTCTCTAACTTTAAATGAATAACCGTATCGCAATAAACATGATCAAATCATATTCATGCTCAACGCCAACACCAAATAACACTTATTTAGGTTCAACACTAATCCCGAAAGTATAGGGAGTGTGCAATGATGATCATATCAATCTTGGAACCACTTCCAACACTCATCATCACTTCACCCTCAACTATTCTCTGTTTATTCTGTAACTCCTGTTTCGAGTTACTAATTTTTAGCAACTGAATAAGTATCAAATACTCAGGGGCTACTATAAACACTAGTAAAGTACACATCAATAACATGTATATCAAATATACCCTTCTTCACTTCGCCATCCTTCTTATCCACCAAATATTCAGGGCATTTCCTCTTCCAGTGACCATTTCCTTTGCAGTGTAAGCACTCAGTTTCAGGCTTTGGTCCAGCTGTGGGCTTCTTCGCGGGAGTGACAACTTGCTTGTCATTCTACTTGAAGTTCCCTTTCTATCCCTTTGCCCTTTTCTTGAAACTAGTGGTCTTGTCAATCATCAACACTTGATGCTCTTTCTTGATTTCTACCTTCGTCGATTTCAACATCACGAAGAGCTTGGGAATCGTTTTCGTAATCCCTTGCATACTATAGTTCATCACAAAGTTCTACTAACTTGGTGATGGTGACTAGAGAATTCTGTCAATCACTATCTTATCTGGAAGATTAACTCCCACTTGATTCAAGCGATTGTAGTACCCAGACAATCTGAGCACATGCTCACTAGTTGAGCGATTCTCCTCCATCTTTTAGCCATAGAACTTGTTGGAGACTTCATATCTCTCAACTCGGGTATTTGCTTGAAATACTAACATCAATTCCTGGAACATCTCATATGGTCCATGACGTTCAAAACGTTTTTGAAGTCCCGATTCTAAGCCATAAAGCATGGTGCACAAAACTATCAAGTAGTCATCATATTGAGCTAGCCCAACGTTCACAACATCTGCATCTGCTCCTGCAATAGGTTTGTCACCTAGCGGTGCATCAAGGACATAATTCTTCTGCGCAGCAATGAGGATAAACCTCAAATCACGGATCCAATCCGCATCATTGCTACTAACATTTTCAACATAATTTTCTCTAGGAACATATCAAAATAAACATATGAAAGCAACAACACAAGCTATTGATCTACAACATAATTTGCGAAATACTACCAGGACTAAGTTCATGATAAATTTAAGTTCAATTAATCATATTACTTAAGAACTCCCACTTAGATAGATATCCCTCTAATCCTCTAAGTGATTACGTGATCCATATCAACTACACCATGTCCGATCGTCACGTGAGATGGAGTAGTTTCAACGGTGAACATCACTATGTTGATCATATCTACTATATGATTCACGCTCGACCTTTCGGTCTCCGTGTTCCGAGGCCATATCTGTATATGCTAGGCTCGTCAAGTTTAACCTGAGTATTCCGCGTGTGCAACTGTTTTGCACCCGTTGTATTTGAATGTAGAGCCTATCACACCCGATCATCATGTGGTGTCTCAGCACGAAGAACTTTCGCAACGGTGCATACTCAGGGAGAACACTTCTTGATAATTAGTGAGAGATCATCTTAAAATGCTACCGTCAAACAAAACAGAATAAGATGTATAATAGATAAACATCATATGCAATCAAAATATGTGACATGATATGGCCATGATCATCTTGCGCCTTTGATCTCCATCTCCAAAGTACTGTCATGATCTCTATCGTTACCGGCACGACACCATGATCTTCATCATCTTGATCTATATTAATGTGTCGTCACATGGTCGTCTCGCCAACTATTGCTATCGCATAGCGATAAAGTAAAGCAATTATTTGGCACTTGCATCCTATGCAACAAAGAGACAACCATAGGGCTTCTACCAGTTGCCGATAACTTCAACAAAACATGATCATCTCATACAACAACTTATATCTCATCACATCTTGACCATATCACATCACAACATGCCCTGCAAAAACAAGTTAGACGTCCTCTACTTTGTTGTTGCAAATTTTACGTGGCTGCTACGGGCTGAGCAAGAACCGTTCTTACCTACGCATCAAAACCACAACGATAGTTCGTCAAGTTAGTGTTGTTTTAACCTTCGCAAGGACCGGGCGTAGCCACACTCGGTTCAACTAAAGTTGGAGAAACAGACACCCGCTAGTCACCTGTGTGCAAAGCACGGCGGTAAAACCAGTCTCACATAAGCATACGCGTAATGTCGGTCCGGGCCGCTTCATCCAACAATACCGCCGAACCAAAGTATGACATGCTGGTAAGCAGTATGACTTGTATCGCCCACAACTCACTTGTGTTCTACTCGTGCATATAACATCAACGCATAAAACCTAGGCTCGGATGCCACTGTTGGGGAACGTAGTAATTTCAAAAATTTTCCTACGCACACGCAAGATCATGGTGATGACATAGCAACGAGAGGGGAGAGTGTTGTCCATGTACCCTTGTAGACCGTAAGCGGAAGCGTTATGACAACGCAGTTGATGTAGTCGTACGTCTTCACGATCCGACCGATCCAAGTACCAAACGTACGGCACCTCCGAGTTTAGCACATGTTCAGCTCGATGACGATCCCCGGACTCCGATCCAGCAAAGTGTCGGGGATGAGTTATGTCAGCACGACGGCGTGGTGACGATGATGATGCTCTACCGGCGTAGGGCTTCGCCTAAACTCCGCGAGGATATGACCAAGGTGGAATATGGTGGAGGGGGGCACCGCACACGGCTAAGGAACAATCCGTAGATCAACTTGTGTGTTCTAGGGTGCCCCCCTGCCCCCGTATATAAGGAGCAAGGGGGGAGGCCGGCCGGCCCCTTGGGGCGCGCCAAGGAGGAGGAGTCCTCCTCCTAGTAGGAGTAGGACTCCCCCTTTCCTACTCCTACTAGGAGGGGGAAAGGAAGGGGGAGAGGGGGAAGGAAAGAGGGGGGCGCCGCTCCCCCTCCTAGTCCAATTCAGACCAGAGGGAGAGGGGGTGCGCGGCCCACCCTGGCCGCCCCTCTCTCTTCCCACCAAGGCCCATGTGGCCCATTAACTCTCCGGGGGGGGGGGGGTTCCGGTAACCCTCCGGCACTCCGGTTTTCTCTGAAATCACCCGGAACACTTCCGGTGTCCGAATATAGTCGTCCAATATATCAATCTTTATGTCTCGACCATTTCGAGACTCCTCGTCATGTCCGTGATCACATCCGGGACTCCGAACAAACTTCGGTACATCAAAACTTATAAACTCATAATAAAACTGTCATCGTAATGTTAAGCGTGCGGACCCTATGGGTTCGAGAACTATGTAGACATGACCTAGAACTATTATTGGTCAATAACCAATAGCGGAACCTGGATGCCCATATTGGTTCCTACATATTCTACGAAGATCTTTATCGGTCAAACCGCATAACAACATACGCTGTTCCCTTTGTCATCGGTATGTTACTTGCCCGAGATTTGATCGTCGGTATCCAATACCTAGTTCAATCTCGTTACCGGCAAGTCTCTTTACTCATTACGTAATGCATCATCCCGTAACCAACTCATTGGTCACATTGCTTGCAAGGCTTATAGTGATGTGCATTACCGAGAGGGCCCAGAGATACCTCTCCGACAATCGGAGTGACAAAACCTAATCTCGAAATACGCCAACCCAACATGTACCTTTGGAGACACCTGTAGTACTCCTTTATAATCACCCAGTTACGTTGTGACGTTTGGTAGCACCCAAAGTGTTCCTCCGGCAAACGGGAGTTGCATAATCTCATAGTTATAGGAACATGTATAAGTCATGAAGAAAGCAATAGCAACATACTAAACGATCAAGTGCTAGGCTAACGGAATGGGTCATGTTAATCACATCATTCTCCTAATGATGTGATCCCGTTAATCAAATGACAACTCATGTCTATGGCTAGGAAACTTAACCATCTTTGATTCACGAGCTAGTCAAGTAGAGGCATACTAGTGACGTTATGTTTGTCTATGTATTCACACATGTATTATGTTTCCGGTTAATACAATTCTAGCATGAATAATAGACATTTATCATGAAATAAGGAAATAAATAATAACTTTATTATTGCCTCTAGGGCATATTTCCTTCATCCACGTGTAGTCCTCTTCTGATGGATGTTGTTCCTTGACCACATTGACCATGATGCACCGACAGCACCAAGGCAGTGGACGGCGACGAGGCCGAGGTGTTGGGATACATTGCAAAACAAAAAAATCTACGCACACACAGTGTCTATCCATGGAGATGCATAGTAACGAGGGGGATAGTGTGTCTACGTACCCTCGTTGACCGTAAGCGGAAGCGTTTAACAACGCAGTTGATGTAGTCAAACTTATTCGCGCTCCAACCGATCAAGTACTCAATGTACGACACCTCCGTGTTCTGCACACGTTCAGCTTGGTGACGTCCTCCGCCTTCTTAATCCAGCAAGATGGCGAGGTAGTAGATGAGTTCCAGCAGCACGACAGCATGGTGACAGTGATGGTGAAGTGATCTCCGTAGGGCTTCGCCTAAGCACTACGAAAATATGACCGGGGGTGTAAACGATGGAGGGGGGCGCCACAAATGGCTAGGCAATTGTCTGGTCTGTGCTAGGCGCCCCCTCCCACATATATAGGTGGGAGGGAGGGAGAAGCAGCCAAAGGAGGCGCCCAAGTAGGAGGAATCCTACTTGGGTTCCCTCCCAAGCCGCCCCCCTTTCCTTATTCGGAGTGCGGGGAAAGGCAGGGGATGGTGCCACCCCTTTCCTTTCTCCCATGAGAGGGAAAGGCAGGGGAGGGTGCCACCCCTTTCCTTTTGCCCATGAGAGGGAAAGGCAGGAGGGGCTAGCCCTCCCCCTTTTCCTTCCCTAGGGCTGGCCAAACAAGGGAGGGGGCATACCAGCCCCCTTCTGGGCTGGCCTGTCCCCTCCTTTGGCCCATGTCTTGCCGGGGGGGGGGGGGGGGGTGCCCGGAACCCTTTCTGGTGACCCGATTCCTTCTCGGTATGTCCCAAAACACTTCTGGTGTCCAAATACCATCGTCCTATATATCAATCTTTACCTCTTGACCATTTCGAGACTCCTCGTCATGTTTGTGATCTCATCCGGGACTCCCAACAACATTCGGTCACCAAAACTTATAACTCATATAACACTATATCATCAATGGACGTTAAGCGTGCAGACCCTACGGGTTTGAGAACTATGTAGACATGACCGAGACACGTCTCCGGTCAATAACCAATAGCGGAACCTGGATGCCCATATTGGCTCCTACATATTCTACAAAGATCTTTATCGGTCGAACCATTATGACGACATACGTAATTCCCTTTCTCCATCGGTATGTTACTTGCCCGAGATTCGATTGTCGGTCTTCATACCTAGTTCAACCTCGTTACCGGCAAGTCTCTTTACTCATTCTGTAATACATGATCTTGTCACTAACTCCTTAGTCATTTGCTTGCAAGCTAATGATGTGTATTACCAAGAGGGCCCAGAGATACCTCTCCGATACTCGGAGTGACAAATCCTAATCTCGATCTATGCCAACTCAACAAACACCTTCGAAGATACCTGTAGGGCATATTTGGCCTCCGACTATGAGATCATGCAACTCCTGGATACCAGAGGAATGCCTTGTGTGCTATCAAACGTCAACACATGTCTATGATTAGGAAACCTTAACCATCTTTGGTTAACGAGCTAGTCTAGTAGAGGCTCACTAGGGACACAGTATTTGTTTATGTATCCACACATGTATTTAAGTTTCCGGTCAATACAATTCTAGTATGAATAATAAACCTTTATCATGATTTAGGAAATATAATAATAACCATTTTATTATTTCCTCAGGGCATATTTCCGCCAGTCTCCCACTTGCACTAGAGTCAATAATCTAGTTCACATCGCCATGTGATTAACATCCATAGTTCACATCGCCATGTGACCAACACCCAAAGAGTTTACTAGAGTCAACAATCTAGTTCACATCGTCATTTGATTAACACCCAAAGAGTACTAAGGTGTGATCATGTTTTGCTTGTGAGAGAAGTTTAGTCAATGGGTCTGTCACATTGAGATCCGTATGTATTTTGCAAATTTCTATGTCCACAATGCTCTGCATGGAGCTACTCTAGCTAATTGCTCCCACTTTCGATACATATCCAGATTGAGACTCAGAGTCATCTGAATCGGTATCAAAGCTTGCATCGATGTAACTCTTCATGACGAACTCTTTATCACCTCCATAAACGAGAATTATTTCCTTAGTGCTCTTAGGTAACTAAGGATAATTTTGACCGCTGTACAATGATCTACTCCTGGATCACCATTGTACCCCCTTGCCAAACTCATTGGCAAGGTACACAATAGGTCTAGTACACAACATGGCAAACTTTATAGAGCCTATGGCTGATGCATAGGGAATGACTTTCATTATCTCTCTATCTTCTATCGTGGTTGGGTTTTGAGTCTTACTCAACTTTACACCTTACAATATAGGCTAGAACTCCTTCTTTGACTGATCCATTTTGAACTCCTTCAAAATCTTGTCAAGGTATGTACTCATTGAAAATCTTACCAAGCGTCTTGATCTATCTCTATAGGTCTTGATGCCTAATCTGTAAGCAGCTTCACCGATGTCTTTCATTGAAAAATTCTTATTCAAGTATCCTTTTATGCTATCCAGAAATTCTATATCATTTCCAATCAGCAATATGTCATCCACATATAATATCAGAAATGTTACAGAGCTCCCACTCACTTTCTTGTAAATACATGCTTCGTCATAAGTCTGTATAAAACCATATGCTTTGACCACCTCATAAAAGCGTATATTCCAACTCCGAGATGCTTGCACTAGTCCATAGATGGATCACTGGAGCTTGCACACCTTGTTAGCACCTTTAGGATCGACAAAACCTTCTGGTTGCATCATATACAACTCTTCTTAGAGATATCATTTAAGGAAGACAGTTTTTGACATCCATTTACCAGATTTCATAAAATGTGGCAATTGCTAACATGATTCAGACGAACTTAAGCATCACTATGGTTGAGAAAGTCTCATCATAGTCAACCCCTTGAACTTGTCGAAAACCTTTTGTGTCAAGTCGAGATTTGTAGACAGTAACATTACCATCAACGTCAGTCTTCTTCTTAAAAATCCATTTAGTCTCTATGGATTGCCGGTCATTGAGCAAGTCCACCAAAGTCCACACTTTGTTCTCATATATGGCCCCTATCTCAGATTTCACGGCCTCAAGCCATCTGTCAGAATCTGGGCTCATCATATCTTCTTCATAGTTCGTAGGTTCGCCTTGGTCTAGTAACATGACTTCCAGGACTAGATTACCATACCACTCTGGTGCGGATCATGCTTGATAACCCACAAGTACAGGGGATCGCAACAACTTTCGAGGGCAGAGTATTCAACCCAAATTTATTGATTCGACACAAGGGGAGCCAAAGAATATTCTCAAGTATTAGCAGTTGAGTTGTCAATTCAACAAAACCTGGATAACTTAGTATCTGCAGCAAGGCATTTAGTAGCAAAGTAGTATGATAGTAATGGTAAGAGTAGCAAGAGTAAAGGTAGCAGTATTGTAGTGATTGTAACAGTATAAAGGAAAAGTAAATAAGCGAAGCACAATATGTGGAAAGCTCGTAGGCATTGGATTAGTGATGGATAATTATGTCAGATGCGATTCCTCATGTAATAGTTATAACATAGGGTGACACAGAACTAGCTCCAGTTCATCAATGTAATGTAGGCATGTATTCCGAATATAGTCATACGTGCTTATGGAAAAGAACTTGCATGACATCTTTTGTCCTACCCTCCCATGGCAGAGGGGTCCTAATGGAAACTAAGGGATATTAAGTCTTCCTTTTAATAGAGAACCGGACCAAAGCATTAGCACCTAGTGAATACATGAACTCCTCAAACTATGGTCATCACCGAGAAGTATCCCGATTATTGTCACTTCGGGGCTGTCGGATCATAACACATAATAAGTGACTATAGACTTGCAAGATAGGATCAAGAACTCACATATATTCATGAAAACATAATAGGTTCAGATCTGAAATCATGGCACTCGGGCCCTAGTGACAAGCATTCAACATAGCAAAGTCATAACAATATCAATCTCAGAACATAGTGGATACTAGGAATCAAACCCTAACGAAACTAACTCGATTACATGATAAATCTCATCCAACCCATCACCGTCCAGCAAGCCTACGATGGAATTACTCATGCACGGCGGTGAGCATCATGAAATTGGTGATGGAGGATGGTTGATGATGACGACGGCGACGAATCCCCCTCTCCGGAGCTCCGAATGGACTCCAGATCAGCCCTCCCGAGAGAGATTAGGGCTTGGCGGCGGCTCCGTATCATAAAACGCGATGAAACTTCCTCTCTGATTTTTTTCTCCGCGAAACGGAATATATAGAGTTGGAGTTGAGGTCGGTGGAGCATTAGGGGCCCCGCGAGACAGGGGGGCGCGCCCAGGGGGAGGGGGCGCGCCCCCCACCCTCGTGGACAGGGTGTGGGCCCCCTGGCCTTCATCTTTTGCCAGTATTTTTTATATTTTCCAAAAGTTATCTCCGTGAATTTTCAGGTCATTCCGAGAACTTTTGTTTCTGCACAAAAATAACAGCATTGCAGTTCTGCTGAAAACAGCGTCAATCCGGGTTAGTTCCATTCAAATCATGCAAGTTAGAGTCCAAAACAAGGGCAGAAGTGTTTGGAAAAGTAGATATGTTGGAGATGTATCAACTCCCCAAGCTTAAACCTTTGCTTGTCCTCAAGCAATTCAATTGATAAACTGAAAGTGATAAAGAAAACTTTTACAAACTCTGTTTGCTCTTGTTGTTGTAAATATGTAAAGCCAGCATTCAAGGTTTCAGCAAAGATTATGAACTAACCATATTCACAATAACACTCAGGTCTCATGTTTACTCATATCAATGGCATAATCAACTAGCGAGCAATAATAATAAAACTTGGATGACAACACTTTCTCAAAACAATCATAATATGATATAACAAGATGGTATCTCACTAGCCCTTTCTGAGACCGCAAAACATAAATGCAGAGCACCTTTAAAGATCAAGGACTGACTAAACATTGTAATTCATGGTAAAAGAGATCCAGTCAAGTCATACCCAATATAAACTAACAGTAATGCATACAAATGACAGTGTGCTCTCCAGCGGGTGCTTTTTAATAAGAAGGTGATGACTCAACATAAAAGTAAATAGATAGGCCCTTCGCAAAGGGAAGCATGGATTTGTAGAGGTGCCAGAGCTCGATTTTAAAATAGAGATGAATACCATTTTGAGCGGTATACTTTCACTGTCAACGCAACAACTATGAGATGGCGATATCTTCCATAGTACATGCATTATAGGAAGTTCCCAAATAGAATGGTAAAAGTTTATACTCCCCCACCACCAACAAGCATCAATCCATGGCTTGCTCAAAACAACGAGTGCCTCCAACTAACAACAACCCTATGGGAGTTTTATTTTAATTATTTTGATTTGCTTTGATCTTTTTGATCATGGGACTGGGCATCCCGCTTACCAGCCATTTTCTCATGAATGAGGAGCGAGTCCACTCCTCTTGAGAATAACCCACCTAGCATGGAAGATACAAACAACCCTAGTTGAAACATGAGCTGCTCGAGCATACAAAACAGAATTTCATTTGAAGGTTTGGAGTTTGGCACATACAAATTTACTTGGAACGGCAGGTAGATACCGCATATAGGAAGGTATGGTGGACTCATATGGCATAACTTTGGGGTTTATGGAGTTGGGATGCACAAGCATTATTCCCGCTTAGTACAAGTGAAGGCTAGCAAAAGACTGGGAAGCGACCAACTGAGAGAGCGACAACAGTCATGAACATGCATTAAAATTAATCTATACTGAGTGCAAGCATGAGTAGTATATAATCTACCATGAACATAAATATCGTGAAGGCTATGTTGATTTTGTTTCAACTACACGCGTGAACATGTGCCAAGTCGAGTCACTTAATTTATTCAAAGGAGGATACCATCCCATCATACCACATCACAATCATTTTAATAGCATGCTGGCACGCAAGGTAAACCATTATAACTCATAGCTAATTAAGCATGGCATAAGCAACTATAATCTCTAAATGTCATTGCAAATATGTCTACTTCATAATAGGCTGAATCAGGAATGATGAACTCATCATATTTACAAAAACAAGAGAGGTCGAGTTCATACCAGCTTTTCTCATCTCAATCAGTCCATCATATATCATCATCATTGCCTTTCACTTGCACGACTGAACAATGTGTATAATAATAAGAGTGTACATGCATTGGACTAAGCTGGAATCTGCAAGCGTTCATTTCAAGAAAGAAGACAAAGTAATATGGGCTCTAAATTAAATCAACAATCATGCATATGAGAGCCACTAAGCATTTTCAATATGGTCTCCTACTCTCGACCCCCAAAGGAAAGAAAAGAAATAAAACTATTTACACGGGAAAGCTCCCAACAAGTAAAAGAAGAACGAGAAATCTTTTTGGGTTTTCTTTTAGTTATTACTACTACATGCATGGAAATTAAACTAACTAATATTTTTTTCATAAGGTTTATCAAACACACAAGAAGAAAACTAGAAAAAGAATTTAAACTAACATGGATAATACAATGAAAGAGTATGAGCACCGACAACTAGAATAGTGTGTGAACATGAATGTAAAGTCAGTGAGAAATACGTACTCCCCCAAGCTTAGGCTTTTGGCCTAAGTTGGTCTATGGCCATGGATCACGGCTACTCTCCCCAATGTACTGAGGAGTGTCTTCATACTGCCACTGGCTGGTGGTCTCCTCCGGATCCCACTGATAAGATGAGGGACGATAGGGGTCCAGTGGTGGTTCTGGCTCAGGCTCTGGAGCGGTTGTCTGGCCTCGGTACGCGTACACTGCTTCCAGCAAGACAAGGTAATGACCTGCAGTTAAATCAAACAAAGAAGGTGCAGGCAGGGTAATAATCTCATTGTGTTTCTTATTAAATCTCAGGTTATACAGGAGCATCTTATCATCATTGTAAACAATAAACTCATGCGCTACCATGCTCCTGTAATCTAAAAAGTTAAGAGGAAGTAGTGTCTCCTCTTCCTCATCATGTCTAATAGGTATCTCGAAGTGTTTAGCAAGGCGTGCATCATAGATACCTCCAAAGATGGGATCCTCTATACGGTTTAGGCTTAACCGTTTAGCAATAACGGGACCCATACTAAAAGTGTTATCACCGAATAAGGCATGGAGCAGAATAATAATATCAGGAACATTGAAGTTTCCACTATTTCCACAACCAATTAAGCATCGACTAGCACATAGGGCAAAGTAGCGTAAAACAGGAAAATGTATGCTAGTGATTCTCGCATTGGAACTCTTCTTTGATTCCCCTACAGTAATAGTATCAACGAAACCATCCACATCTTTACGATGTGGTTCATCTAAGCTACCCTCAAAGGATATTCTACAAACCGCACAAAAATTACGTAATGACATTTCCTTAGCCTCATCATATAAATGAAAAGATACTGAAGGAGGTGAATTCTTAGGATGATAATAAAAGTTTTGCACGAAAGTATTGGTAAGTAAGAGGTAATGTTCGATCCGGTCGTGGAGGAAGTCGGTGAGGCCCGCATTTTCAGCCAAGGAATAAAAGTCTTCATAAATCCCGGCTGCTCTCAAGAAATTATCACATGGCCACTCACAAGGCCTTACTTCCGCTACGCGAGGAAGATTATACTTGGCCTTTTCTTTCTCCTTAGCTTGCTTATCCTTGGAGCCTTGGCTAGAAGAGCCCGTCAAGAAAAACCTCTTCATCTTTTTCTGAAATTTTCTGAATTTTTTAGTAACTTCAAATAAAAGTGAATAAAACTGAACAAGATTGATAGCAACTACTCCCACAAGTGCCTAGAGCCTATATCATGCATTAGAATTACTTGGGACCTCATAAATTTAACATGCAAGCTCAAGAACAGGGTCACCAAAGCAGCAAGAATTTGCAATGAATAAAGAACTAGAACAAAAACTAATTGGATCATTGGAGGAGTCACATACCAAGCAACAATCTCCCAAAGCAGTTATGTGAATGAAGCTTTGAGCAAGGAGATCGAAAATCGCAGTAAAACGAGCTAGAACTCGTGCTTGAGCTGGATGGGGATTTATTTGGGGATGAAGACGGAATGTGTGGGTGCAGGAGTAAGTGGAGGGGAGCCACCGTGTGCCAACGAGACAGGGGGCACGCCCAAGGGGAGTGGGCGCGCCCTCCACCCTCGTGGCCAGGTGCTTGCCCCCCCTGCAGTGTTTTCAGTGCCTAAACTCCTCAAATATTCCATAAAAAATCATACTAAATTTGCAGGGCATTTGGATCACTTTTATTTTCGGGATATTTTTTTATTGCATGGATAATTCAGAAAACAGACAAATTGTAGCGACCAGACCTCAAACAGTCTGATCTCTGTGATCAGTGCCATCCCTGGATCAGTAATGCTGACACCACATAGTACTTGGAGGATTTATAACAGAGTAGCAATCACACACTTATTACATCGAATGTCTCAAAAGAGAACTTATTGAAATAAATATGGCTTAAGGCCATCTAAAAACGATAACAACAGAAGACTTGGAAGATAAGCGAGTCCATCAACTCCAACGGCATCACTGAGTATAGAACCACGACCTAAAAGCATCTTACTCGTCGTCTGAAAAGTCTGCAACATGAAACATTGCAGCCCAAAAATGGGTCAGCACATGGAATATGCTGGCAATGTAACACATAGAGAATAACAATGGAATAAGCTACACTACATGCAATTTGGCTGGTGTAAAAGCTCTATGGTTACAGTTTTGCATAAAGCCAATTTTTCCCTACTACAAAGGAATAAATTTATTTAACCTGGTGGTTGTTAAACATTGAGAATGGTTGACAGCATTCTCAATCCCAATTAAAAGTACTCATTAAACCCAACAATATTAAATTAGAGTAACATGATGAGATTCACATGATATCCAGGTACTAGATACACAAAACGTCCATAACCGGGGACACGACTAACCATGATTAGTTTATACACTCTGCAGAGGTTTGCGCACTTTTCCCCACAAGACTCGATCGCCTCCGTTTGATTCCTCGCACTACATGGTGTTTGAGAAACGGATGACCGAGACATAGTCTTTCGGAAGCGCTAGCACCTTACATGTGGGTAGACCGGTACACCTACTTTCCCCTACATCTGCTAGTCTACCCGTAAGAGTTCGCACAACTTAGTCAACTATGCCAGAGCCCATAATGGCTTGTGGCTGCACACGGAAGTTTCTAGTTTGAATAATCTCATGATCCCTTTGAGCCTGGGTGGCGGTCCGAAGAAATACAGGCAAGTCCTGATAGAAACCAGGTGCCTCAATCCACCCAGATGTGTGTTTAAGTTGCCACCTTAAATAAACCATTGATTAACAATCTCACATCTGTCATGGATACACTCACCCAATCCACGTCTACTAGCATAGCATGGCATAATAAGCAAACGTAGAAGTAACTCCCAAAGGTTTGATAATAAAACAGGTAATAGGTACTACCTCAACTACTTCCCATCCCACAATTTAATTAGATCCTATTCATGCAATGTTTGAGGATTGATCTAATGCACAAAACTGGGTAGTAGAAAGGTATGATCAAAGTGTTACTTGCCTTGTTGATGATCCGCAAAACCTAGAGACTCGAAGTAACAGGCGGCGCACTCCGGGTATTCTATCGCAGACAAACAAACAAACAAACATACAATAAGTACTCATCTAATGCACTGGTAAAACTCGAATAAAAGATCTAACCAGAATGTTCAACTTAAGAACTCCGGTTTGCAAAAAGAACCAAATCAAACAAAGCAACGAAAGTCAAACGGCGAAAGAAAACAATTTCGTTTTACTAATCTGGATCTAAGTGAAATTTTACAGAAGCAAAAACTTATTTAAGTTGATTATTCGGAAAGAGGGTTTCGAGATGAAACTCCAGGCGCTTGAATCGCCTGATTCCGATAAACGAGCGAAAAGTTATACTAAAACGAAAATCGGATCAGGAATCGCGATCAGAAAAATCGCGGATTAAATCCGAGAAAAAGAAAAACGACGAACAGGCTGACGAACGAACGTTCGTTGACTAAAAGATCTGACGAGTATGTTCGTTAAAATGAACGAACGAGCGAACGCTCGCTAATTAACCGAACCAAAAAAACCAATCTAATAAAATAAACCAAAAAAAACCGAAGAAAAACCGCTCGGTTTTTATAAAAAACCGGTGACACGCGAATTGAGGCTGCGGCGAACCTCGGTGGCGGCGGCGGCGAAGTCCGGCGATGCTCCGGCGGCGGCGGCGGAGTCCGGCGGCGGCGGCGGCTGGCGGCTAGGGTTAGGGTTTCGGGCGAGTGGGTCGGCGGCGGCGGCGGCTGGGCTGGCGGGGCGCGGGTGGCTGACAGGCCTGGGGGGGGGGGGGGGGGGGGCTCGGGGCGGCGCTATTTAAAGGCGCCCCCCGGCGGAGTCCCGCTCGGGCACGGCCCAAAGGCGGTTCGCGTTTTTTTTCAATAATTTCGCGCAAAAGAAAAATAAAAAGAAATACTAAACGGTCTCCAAAATTCCCGAAATAAAATTTCCCCGGCTTCTAAAATCAAGCCGGACAAGATGAACATTTATTTGGGGCCTAAATGCAATTTTGAAAAACGCACATTATTCCTAAATCCAAATAAAAGGCGAAAAACTCCAAAATAAATCTTATTTGATTTTTTATATTAAATCTTCATTATTCCTTTATTCTGGGTAAGTCATTTTATTCCCTCTCTGAAATTTTGGTAGTAGAAATAATTGAAGATAAAATAAATAAAATCAATGATCCTATTTTCAAAATTTGAGAAAACTCAAATAAGAAAATAACGAAATCCCCAACTCTCTCCGCGGGTCCTTGAGTTGCATAGAATTTCTAGGATCGAGCCAACGATGCAACAAAAATATGATATGCAATGATGATCTATGTATAACATTCCAAATTGAAAATTTGGGATGTTACAGAAATAAAACTATTTTGCTTTATTTATTCTAAATAACAGAAAGTAAAAAGAGGATACAGAAGGTTGTGCCTTCTAGTTTCATCCATCTCATGATCATCAAAATGAATCCACTAACAAGGTTGATCAAGTCTTGTTAACAAACTCATTCCGAATAACACGGAACCGGAGAAATTTCGAATAACACTAGGTTACCTCAACGGGGATATGAACATCCCCAACAATAAGAATGTCATACTTTTTCTTGATAGTAGGAAGAGGAAATTCAAAACCTCCAATGATGATAGTTGCACTTTTCGCAATAGAATTGATGCTATGAACTTGAGGCTGTTTCCTTGGAAAGTGTACCGTATGCTCATTACCATTAACATGAAAAGTGACATTGCCTTTGTTGCAATCAATAACAGCCCCTGCAGTATTCAAAAAGGGTCTACCACGGATAATCGACATACTATCGTCCTCGGGAATATCAAGAATAACAAAGTCAATTAAGATAGTGACATTTGCAACCACAACATGCACATCCTCACAAATACCGACATGTATAGCAGTTGATTTATCAGCCATTTGCAAAGATATTTCAGTAGGTGTCAACTTATTCAATTCAAGTCTACGATATAAAGTGAGAGGCATAACATTAACACCGGCTCCAATATCACATAAAGCGGTTTTAACATAATTTCTTTTAATGCAGCATGGTATAGTTGGTACTCCTGGATCTCCAAGTTTCTTTGATATTCCACCCTTAAAAGTATAATTAGCAAGCATGGTGGAAATTCTAGCTTCCGGTATCTTTCTTTTATTTGTAATGACATTCTTCATATATTTAGCATAAGGATTTGATTTAAGCATATCAGTTAAGCGCATACGTAAGAAGATAGGTCTAATCATTTCAGCAAAGCGCTCAAAATCCTCATCATCCTTCGTCTTGGATGGTTTAGGAGGAAAGGGCATGGGTTTCTGAACCCATGGTTCTCTTTCTCTACCATGCTTCCTAGCAAAAAAGTCTCTCTTATCATAATGTTGATTCTTTGATTGTGGGTTATCAAGATCAACAACAGGTTCAATCTCTAGATCATTATTTTTGCTAGGTTGAGCATCAACATGAACATCATTATTAACATTATCACTAGGTTCATGTTCATCACCTGATTGTGTTTCAGCATCATAAATAGAAATATCATTGGGATTCTCAGGTGTGTCTGCAACAGGTTCACTAGAAGCATGCAAAGTCCTATCATTTTTTTCTTCCTTTTAGAAGGACTAGGTGCATCTACATTATTTCTCTGAGAATCCTGGTCGATTCTGTTAGGGTGGCCTTCAGGATACAAAGGTTCCTGAGTCATTTTACTAGTTCTAGTAGCCACTCTAATAGCAAAATCATGTTTATTATTTAATTCATCGAGCAAATCAGTTTGAGCTTTAAGTACTTGCTCAGCTTGAGTGGTAACCATAGAAGCATATTTGCTAATGAGTTTAAGTTCACCTTTAACTCTAGCCATATAATCACTCAAGCGTCCTATCTCGAAAGCATTATTCTTTAATTCCCTACCAACATAAGCATTAAAACTTTCGTGTCTAGCCATAAAGTCATCAAACTCATCTAAGCAATGGCTATGAAATTTAGTAGAGGGAATTTCAACCTTATCATATCTATAGAGAGAATTTACCTTTACTACCTGCATCGGGTTATCAAGATAATGTGTTTCTTCGACAGGCGGTATATTAAGACCATGTATTTCTTCAATAGGAGGTAAATTCTTAACATCTTCAGCCTTAATACCTTTTTCTTTCATTGATTTCTTTGCCTCTTGCATATCTTCAGGATTGAGAAATAGAACACCTCTCTTCTTCGGAGTAGGTTTAGGAATGGGCTCAGGAGTTGGTTCAATTGCCTCAGGAATTGGCTCAGGAAGAGTACAATTATTTTCATTCATCAACATATTATTCAATAACAATTCAGCTTGGTCGACTGTTCTTTCCCTAAAAACACAACCAGCACAACTATCCAAGTAGTCCTTGGAAGCATCGATTAGTCCATTATAAAAGATATCAAGTATTTCATTTTTTAAGAGGGTGATCAGGCAAAGCATTACGTAATCGGAGAAGCCTCCGCCAAGCTTGTGGGAGACTCTCTTCTTCGATTTGCACAAAATTATATATTTCCCGCAAGGCAGCTTGTTTCTTATGAGCAGGGAAATATTTAGCAGAGAAGTAATAAATCATATCCTGGGGACTACGCACACAACCAGGATGAAGAGAATTAAACCAACTTTTAGCATCACCCTTTAATGAGAACGGAAATATCTTAAGGATATAATAATAGCGAGACTTCTCATCATTAGTAAACAGGGGGGCTATATCATTCAACTTGGTAAGATGTGCCACAACAGTTTCAGATTCATTGGCATAAAAAGGATCAGATTCAACTAAAGTAATTATCTCAGGATCAACAGAGAATTCATAATCCTTATCAATAACACAGATAGGTGAAGTAGCAAAAGCACAGTCAAGTTCATTCTAGCATTAAGGGATTGCTGCTTCCATTTGGCTAATAACTTCTTAAGATCATATCTATCATTGCAAGCAAAAATAGCTCTAGCAGCTTCTTCATCCATAACATAACCCTCAGGAACAACAGGTAATTCATAATTAGGGGGAGAACCTTCATCATCACTATCATCAATAATTTAATTCTCAATAATTTCATTCTCTCTAACCCTAGCAAGTTGTTCATCAAGATATTCACCTAATGGCACAGTAGTATCAAGCATAAAAGTAGTTTCATCATAAGTATCATGCATAGCAGAAGTGGCATCATCAATAACATGCGACATATCAGAATTCATAGCAGTAGCAGGTTTAGGTGTCGCAAGCTTACTCATAACAGAAGGAGAATCTAGTGTAGAGCTAGATGGCAGTTCCTTACCTCCCCTCGTAGTTGAGGGAAAAATCTTAATTCTTGCGTCTTTCAGGTTCTTCATAGTGATCAGTAGATATAAATCCCAAGTGACTCAAAGAATAGAGCTTTGCTCCCCGGCAACGGCGCCAGAAATTAGTCTTGACAACCCATAAGTATAGGGGATCGCAACAGCTTTCGAGGGTAGAGTATTCAACCCAAATTTCTTGATTCGAGACAAGGGGAGCCAAAGAATATTCTCAAGTATTAGCAGTTGAGTTGTCAATTCAACCACACCTAGATAACTTAGTATATGCAGCAAGGTATTTAGTAGCAAAGTAGTATGATAGTAATGGTAACAGTCTCAAGAGTAAAGATAGCATTATTGTAGTGATTGTAATAGTAGCAACGAAAAAGTAAATAAGCGAAGCACAATATGTGGAAAGCTCGTAGGCATTGGATCAGTGATGGATAATTATGTCGGATGCGATTCCTCATGTAATAGTTATAACATAGGGTGACACAGAACTAGCTCCAGTTCATCAATGTAATGTAGTCATGTATTCCGAATATAGTCATACGTGCTTATGGAAAAGAACTTGCATGACATCTTTTGTCCTACCCTCCCGTGGCAGCGAGGTCCTAATGGAAACTAAGGGATATTAAGGCCTCCTTTTAATAGAGAACCGAACCAAAGCATTAGCACTTATTGAATACATGAACTCCTCAAACTATGGTCATCACCGAGAAGTATCCCGATTATTGTCACTTCGGGGTTGTCGAATCATAACACATAATAGGCGACTATAGACTTGCAAGATAGGATCAAGAACTCACATATATTCATGAAAACATAATAGGTTCAGATCTGAAATCATGGCACTCGGGCCCTAGTGACAAGCATTAAGCATAGCAAAGTCATAGCAACATCAATCTCAGAACATAGTGGATACTCGGGATCAAACACTAACAAAACTAACTCGATTACATGATAAATCTCATCCAACCCATCACCGTCCAGCAAGCCTACGATGGAATTACTCACGCACGGCAGTGAGCATCATGAAATTGGTGATGGAGGATGGTTGATGATGACAACGACGACGAATCCCCCTCTTCGGAGCCCCGAACGGACTCTAATCAGCCCTCTCGACAGAGATTAGGGCTTGGCGGCGGCTCCGTATCATAAAACGCGATGAAACTTCCTCTCTGATGTTTTTCTCCGCAAAACGGAATATATGGAATTGGAGTTGAGGTCGGTGGAGCATCAGGAGGCCCACGAGACAGGGGGCGCGTCCAGGGGGAGGGGGCGCGCCCCCCACCCTCGTGGACAGGGTGTGGGCCCCCTGGCCTTCATCTTTTGCCAGTATTTTTTACATATTCCAAAAGTTATCTCCGTGGATTTTCAGGTCATTCCGAGAACTTTTGTTTCTGCACAAAAATGACACCATGGCAGTTCTGCTGAAAACAGCGTCAGTCCGGGTTAATTCCATTCAAATCATGCAAGTTAGAGTCCAAAACAAGGGCAAAAGTGTTTGGAAAAGTAGATACATTGGAGACGTATCAATGCTCTGGTTGACCTACAAAATTCAGTAGATCATCATCTTTAGCTTCCTCTCTAGTTGGTGTAGGCATCACGGGAACCGTTTTCTCTGATGTACTACTTTCCAATTCGAGAGAAGGTACATTTACCTCATCAAGTTCTACTTTCCTCCCACTCAATTCTTTCAAGAGAAACTCCTTCTCTATGAAGGACCCATTCTCAGCAACAAAGATCTTGCCTTCAGATCTGTGATGGAAGGTGTACCCAATTGTTTCCTTAGGGTATCCTATGAAGACGCACTTCTCCGATTTGGGTTCGATCTTATCAGGCTGAAGTGTCGCAACCCCAAATTTTAAGTAACAACAACTTAGATTTCTTTCTAAGCCACAATTCATACGGTGTCGTCTCAACGGATTTAGATGGTGCCATATTTAACGTGAATGCGGCTATCTCTAATGCATAACCCCAAAATGATAGTGGCAAATTGGTAAGGGATATAAATATCACACCATATCTAATAAAGTGCTGTTACAATGTTCGGACACACCATTATGTTGTGGTGTACCAGGTGGCGTGAGTTGTGAAACAATTCCACATTGTTTTAAATGAAGGCCAAATGCGTAACTCAAATATTTGCCTCCATGATCAGATCGTTGAAACTTTATTTTCTTGTTATGATGAATCTCCACTTTGTTCTGAAATTCTTTGAACTTTTCAAATGTTCTAGACTTGTGTTTGATTAAGTAGATATACCCATATCTTGTCAAATCATCTATGAAGGTCAGAAAATAATGATACCCGCCACGTGCCTCAACACTCATCGGATCACATACATTGGTATGTATTATTTCCAATAAGTCATTGGCTTGCTCCATTGTTCCGGAGAATGTAGTTTTAGTCATCTTGCCCGTGAGGCATGGTTCACAAGTATCAAATGATTCATAATCAAGTGATTCCAAAAGCCCATCAGCATGGAGTTTCTTCATGCGCTTTACACCAATATGACCTAAACGGTAGTGCTACAACTATGTTGCACTATCATTATCAACTTTGTATGTTTTGGCATCAATATTATGAATATGTGTATCACTTCGATCGAGAGTCAATAAACCATTAACACTGGGTGTATGACCATAGAAGGTTTTATTCATGTAAACAGAATAAAAATTATTCTCCGTCTTAAATGAATAACTGTATTGCAATAAACACGGTCCTATCTTGTTCATGCTCAACGCAAACACCAAATAACATTTATTTAGGTTCAACACTAATCCCAAAAGTATAGGGAGTGTGCGATGATGATCATATCAATCTTGGAACCACTTCCAATACACATCGTCACCTCACCCTCAACAAGTCTCCATTTATTCTACAACTCCTGTTTCGAGTTACTAATCTTAGCAACCGAACAAGTATCAAATACCCAGGGGCTACTATGAGAACTAGTAAGGTACACATCAATAACATGTATATCAAATATATCTTTGTTCACTTTGCCATCCTTCTTATCCGCCAAATACTTGGGGCAGTTCCGCTTCCACTGACCAATCCCTTTGCAGTAGAAGCACTTAGTTTCAGGCTTGGGTCCAGCTTTCGGCTTTTTCCCAGGAGTGACAACTTGCTTGCCATTCTTCTTGAAGTTCCCTTTATTTCCCTTGCCCTTTTTCTTGAAACTAGTGGTGTTGTTAACCATCAACACTTGATGCGCTTTCTTGATTTCTATATTTGCCGATTTCAGCATCGCAAAAAGCTCGGGAATCGTTTTCGTCATCCCTTGCATATTATAGTTCATCACGAAGTTCTAGTAGCTTGGTGATAGTGACTAGAGAACTCTATCAACCACTATCTTATCTGGAAGATTAACTCCCACTTGATTCAAGCGATTGTAGTACCCAGACATTCTAAGCACATGCTCACTGGCTGAGCTATTCTCCTCCATCTTGTAGGCAAAGTACTTGTTAGAGGTCTCATACCTCCCGACACGGGCATGAGTTTGAAATACCAATTTTAGCTCTTGGAACATCTCATATGCTCCGTAGCGTTTAAAACATTTTTGAAGTCCCGGTTCTAAGACGTAAAGCATGGCATACTAAACTATTAAGTAGTCATCATATCGAGCTTGCCAAACATTCATAACATCTGCATCTGCTCTTGCAATAGGTCTGTCACCTAGCGGTGCATCAAGGACATAATTCTTCTATGCAGCAATGAGGATAATCCTCAGATCACGGACCCAGTCCGCATCATTGCTACTATCATATTTCAACTTAGTTTTCCCTAGGAGCATATCAAAAATAGGGGAGCTAAATCGCGAGCTATTGATCTACAACATAGATATGCAAAAACTATAAAACTAAGTTAATGATAAATTAAGTTCAATTAATCAAATTACTAATGAACTCCCACTTAAATTAACATCCCTCAAATTATTTAAGTGATATGTAATACAAATCAATTAACCCATGTCCGATCATCACGTGAGATGGGGTAGCCATCAATGGTGAACATCTCTATGTTGATCATATCTACTATATGATTCACGTTTGACCTTTCGGTCTCCAGTGTTCTGAGGCCATGTCTGTACATGCTAGGCTCTTCAAGTTTAACCCAAGTATTCCGTGTGTGTAAAACTGTCTTACACCCGTTGTATGTGAACGTAGAGTCTATCAGACCCGATCATCACGTGGTGTCTCAAAACGACGAACTATAGCAACGGTGCATACTTGGGGAGAACACTTTTATCTTGAAATTTAGTGAAGGGATCATCTTATAATGCTACTGTCATTCTAGCAAAATAAGATGCATAAGGGATAAATATCACATGCAATCAAAATATGTGACATGATATGGCCACCATCATCTTGTGCTTTTGATCTCCACCTCCAAAGCAACGTCATGATCTCCATCGTCACCGGCTCGACACCTTGATCTACATCGTTGCATCGTGGTCGTCTCGCCAACTATTGCTTCTACAACTATTGCTAACTCATAGCGATAAAGTAAAGCAATTACATGGCGTTTTCATTTCACACAATAAAGAGACAACTCCTGCCGGTTGCCTGCTATCTTACAAAACATGATCATCTCATACAATAACGTATATCACATCATGTCTTGACCATATCACATCACAACATAACCTGCAAAAACAAGTTAGACATCCTCTACTTTTTTGTTGCAAGTTTTACATGGCTGCTACGGGCTTCTAGCAAGAACTGTTCTTACCTACGGCAAAAACCACAATGGTGATTTATCAAGTTTGTTGTTTTAACCTTCTTCAAGGACCGGCCACACTCAAATTCGTTTCAACTAAAGTAGGAGAAATAGACACCCGCCAACCACCTTTATGCAAAACTAGTTGCATGTCTATCGGTGGAACCGGTCTCATGTACGTGGACATGTAAGGTTGGTCCGAGCCACTTCATCTTACGATATGCCGAATCAAAATAAGACGTTGGTGGCATGACCATCAACGCCCACAACTCTTTGTGTTCTACTCGTGCATATCATCTATGCATAAACCTGGCTCTGATACCACTGTTGGGAAACGTTGCATGGAAAACAAGAAAATTTCTACGCATGCGCAATGATCTATCCATGGAGATGCATAACAACAAGGGGGAGAGTGTATCTACATACCCTTGTAGACCGTAAGCGGAAGCGTTTAACAACGCGGTTGATGTAGTAAAACTTCTTCGCGCTCCAACCGATCAAGTACTGAACGTAGGGCACCTCCGCGTTCTGCACACATTCAGCTCGGTGATGTCCTCCTCCTTCTTGATCCAAGCAAGACAACAAGGTAGTAGATGAGTTCCGGCAGAATGACGGCGTGGTGACGGTGATGGTGAAGTGATATTCGTAGGGCTTCACATAAGCACTACAAAAATATGACCGGGGGTGTAAACGGTGGAGGGGGGCACTGCACACGGCTAGGCAATTGTCTGTTCTGTGCTAGGCGCCCCCCTCCCACATATATATAGGTGGGAGGGAGGGAGGACCAGCCAAAGGAGGTGCCCAAGTAGGAGGAATCCTACTTGGGATCCCTCCCTGTGGCACCCCGGCTCAAAGAGACCGGACCACCCCGTATTCCAGCCCAAAGATCGAGGAGAAGTCTTCTGGAATACAACACTGCTTGACATAGAACGAACCAGCTCTTATTACAATGAATAAGGGATACAAAAGCCTGATGCTACAAAGGATCACATCAGCACGATGACACTACGCCTGCGATACTATGCTTGCTCTATGCTAGCAGCAGAACAACTCGTAGCAGCGGAAATCTTCTAGCAGCGGAACAACGACGAAGGTGGTGAACTCCACTCCAAAGGGACTCTGGCTGGGATAAGTGCGGACTCCTAAACAATCAAAGCAATCACAACATCACCTGCAATCTGGCATGACACGCCAGGTCAGTACATTGAATGTACTTGCAAGCTCACAAAAATCACAAGCATCAAGGCAAGACAACAACATAGCATTAAACAAGTTAATTAAATTAACAACTATCATGACGTGAAAGCAATAAATAGGCATGATATAAAACTACTAGAATACTGATGAACCACCATCTCAGATCTCAAGAACCATCTCAATCTTGGCTCTCTGGCCAAACAATAAATCACCTCGATCATCTCGTGATCAATACCTCCTCGTGATCACCGCGTGACCACATCACAAACTGAATGATCGTCCTCGAGATCATACCAATATCCTCATCAACATCCTGCCAAACTGTTATAACTCACAATATCAACATATGAATCACCTTTACCTATAAGTCATTCCGTCATATGAGTGTTGATCAAACGGTGTGACCTAGTACGCACTTGTGCCCATGACCAAGGACACGTCTACCAATAGACTAAACACACACTTTGCAGAGGTTAGTACACTGTACCCACATCAAAGAACCCATGACCTCTTGCTCCCATTCAGGTGGGCCAACCACATTCCAACAAAACCAATCTACTGCCATGACACTCTCCCGGCCACTCCAACCAACACCCCCTTTGGGTTCAGTCCTGGGTGGCCCCCATGTCAACTCATGACATCCAACGGCCACCATCGTGGCAAAACATAAACGGTCCCAAACGGGGACAAGAGATCTCAATACCAACCATGGGCACGCAAGGTTTATGTCCGCCTACCTGATCAGGGCAGCGCGCGCCCATAACCTTCCCTAGTTGGAGGCACTAGCGAGAGGCACGACAATAAACCGCATTAGGGCCTTCCCATAAAGGCAAATGTGGTTGCACTGGAAAAGCCCGGTTCGGTGGCACCTGACCAACGAAATGACGGAATTTGTCCCCAAGGTAGATCTAATACTCCGTTATCATATATCCATTTGTCAACCAAGTCATAGCAATATCCAACAAATGATCCAAAGCATAACTTGGCCATAATACGATACTCCGAGGATAGCATAAAAACTAAGAGCATCCTGAATCCAAGAATGATAATACTACTAATCCAATAGCGATATCATAATATGCCACTAAGATCAACATGCAAGCATCATCTCCAAAATAATACTCCAAGCAACAGTATATCAACTACCATCATGAACATAATCATAATAGCCACTAATAATCCAATGGCAACTTGTCGTCCACCACCCGCAAGTATTAGTCCTAGTAATCCAAACAACATCATGGCAATAGCAAGATCAAAAACAACTCCGAGAAATGCCACGAACAAATCATACATAGCTACTGCAATATTTTAAGCAAGTTTAAGTAAGTAAACCATGTCACTGCATTACAATCATGCAAATGGAGGGTGTGGCTTGCCTGGGATGGATGGATTCACCGGGAAGAAGTGCGAGAAGCTCGCGGAAAGAATCGCCGAAAAACGTTCTCTCTCAGAGGGGGTTGAATAAGGGCAATGGCAAAATGGTCATTTTTAGAATGTTGTCACATGGTGAAAATGATTCCATCGGAACGGGCTTGACGATACGAAGAAGTGGGCTTTGGAATCATCTCATTAGAGTTGTGAGCAAAAAGTTGTAAGGGTTTTTCTGCTAGGGACCTACCTGCAAGAAAGATCTTTACAAAGTGGGATGCTACCTCTTGAGCATGCGTTGGTTTTCCCTTGAAGAAGAAAGGGTGATGCAGCAAAGTAGCATAAGTATTTCCCTTAGTTTTTGAGAACCAAGGTATCAATCCAGTAGGAGGCTACACTGAAATCCCTCGTACCTGCACAAACAAATAAGAACCTTGCAACCAACGCGATAAAGGGGTTGTCAATCCCTTCATGGCCACTTGCAAAAGTGAGATCTAATAGAGATAATAAGATAAATATTTTTGGTACTTTTATGATATAGATTGGAAAGTAAATATTGAAAAATAAAATAGATCAGAAACTTACATGATGGAAAATAGACCCGGGGGCCATAGGTTTCACTAGTGGCTTCTCTCAAGATAGCATAAGTATTACGGTGGGTGAACAAATTACTGTCGAGCAATTGATAGAAAAGTGCATAGTTATGAGAATATCTAGGCATGATCATGTATATAGGCATCACGTCCACGACAAGTAGATCGAAACAATTCTGCATCTACTACTATTACTCCACACATCGACCGCTATCCAGCATGCATCTAGAGTATTAAGTTCATAAGAACATAGTAACGCATTAGGCAAGATGACATGATGTAGAGGGATAAACTCAAGCAATATGATATAAACCTCATCTTTTTATCCTCGATGGCAACAATATAATACGTGCCTTGCTGCCCCTACTGTCACTGGGAAAGGACACCGCAAGATTGAACCCAAAGCTAAGCACTTCTCCCATCGCAAGAAAGATCAATCTAGTAGGCCAAACCAAACTGATAATTCAAAGAGACTTGCAAAGATAACAAATCATACATAAAAGAATTCAGAGGAGATTCAAATATTGTTCATAGATAATCTTGATCATAAACCCACAATTCATCGGATCTCGACAAACACACCACAAAAGGAATTACATCGAATAGATCTCCAAGAAGATCGAGGAGAACTTTGTATTGAGATCCAAAGAGAGAGAAGAAGCCATCTAGCTAATAACTATGGACCCGAAGGTCTATGGTAAACTACTCACAGTTCATCAGAAAGGCTATGGTGTTGATGTAGAAGCCCTCCATGATCGATTCCCCCTCCGGCGGAGCGCCGGAAAAGGCCCCAAGATGGGATCTCACGGGTACAGAAGGTTGCGGCGGTGGAAATAGGGTTTCGTGGTGCTCCTGGATGTTTCCAGGGTATAAGAGTATATATAGGCAAAGGAAGTCGGTCAGGGGAGCCACGAGGGGCCCATGAGGGTGGGGGGCGCACCTACCCCCTAGGCGCGACCTCCTGCCTCGTGGCCTCCTCGTTTCTTTCTTGATGTCCACTCCAAGTCTCCTGGATTGCGTTTGTTTCAAAAATAACTCTCCCGAAGGTTTCATTCCGTTTGGACTCCGTTTGATATTCCTTTTCCGCGAAACACTAAAATAGGCAAAAAAAACATCAATTTGGACTGGGCCTCCGGTTAATAGGTTAGTCCCAAAAATAATATAAAAGTGCATAGTAAAGCCCATTAAACATCCAAAACAGGTAATATAATAGCATGGAACAATGAAAATTATAGATACGTTGGAGATGTATCAAGCATTCCGAAGCTTAATTCCTGCTCGTCCTCGAGTAGGTAAATGATAAAAACAGAATTTTTGATGTGGAATGCTACCTAGCATAATTCTCAATGTAATTTTCTTTATTGTGGCATGAGTGTTCAGATCCAAAAGATTCAAGATAAAATTTTAATATTTACATAAAAATAGTAATACTTCAAGCATGCTAACCAAGCAGTTTATGTCTTATCAAAATAACATAGCCAAAGAAAGCTTATCCCTACAAAATCATATAGTTTGGCCATGCTTCATTTTCGTCACACAAAATGCTCCCATCATGCACAACCCCGGTTTCAGCCAAGCAATTTTTCATACTTTTTAACGCGCTTCAGCCTTTTCAACCCTCACGCAATACATGAGCGTAAGCCATGGACATAGCACTATGGGTGGAGTAGAGTATGATGATAGGGATTATGTGAGAGAACAAAAAGGAGAAAGTCTCATATTGACACGGCTAATGAAAGGGCTATGGAGATGCCCATCAATTGATGTCAATACGAGGACTAGGGATTGCCATGCAACGGATGCACTAGAGCTATAAATGTATGAAAGCTCATCAAAAAGAAACTAAGTGGGTGTGCATCTAAAAGTGCAACTATCCCTGGGTGGTTTTGGTAATTCCTAACAACATATAGCTCATTGAGCTAATGCCATTTCAAGATAAATATTTCAGGAAAGCTCAATGATTGGCATGGCATGGATGAGAAAAGTGGATCCCTCAAATGCTAAGGACAAAAGGATTGGCTCAAGCTTAAGGCACAAGACTCTACATTTTCCATTTTAGTGATCCAAGATCACATTGAGACTATAGGAAAAGCCAATACTATCAAGGAGGGATGAGGTGTTGCTTAATGGCTTGCTTGCTCAAAATGCTTAGTGATATGCTCCAAAGCCCTCAACTACTTTCTCACATCCACATATGACCCAAACCAAAAGTCAAACTCGGCCCCACCGATTCTTTCTATCTGGCACCACCGAGTTCTGTTGTCATAGCCACAGCCACTAACCCTAGTCTTTTCGGTCTCACTGATAGGGATCTCGGTCTCACCGAGATGGGATTGTAATCTCTCTGTTTCCCTTCGTAATGTTTCGGTCCAACTGAGATGAGCGATCGGTCCCACCGAGATCACAATGCAAACTCTCTGTTTCCCTTTCGTAATATTTCGGTCCAACCGAGATGAGTGCATCGGTCCCACCGAGTTTGCTTGACCAACTCTCTGGTTAGCTTATTACCAAAACCGGTCTCACCGAGTTTGCGTAATCGGTCCCATTGAGATTACGTTATGCCCTAACCCTAACCATATCGGTCCCACCGAGATGACATATTGGTCCCACCAAAAATCCTAACGGTCACATTATTTACTAAATCGGTCCAACCGAGTTTCACGATTCGGTCCCACCGAGATTGGTAAGTTGTGTGTAACGGTTAGATTTTGTGTGGAGGCTATATATACCCATCCACCCACTCTTCATTCGTGGAGAGAGCCATCAGAACATGCCTACACTTCCAACATACATTTTCTGAGAGAGAACCACCTACACTTGTGTTGAGGTCAAGATATTCCATTCCTACCATATGAATCTTGATCTCTAGCCTTCCACAAGTTGTTTTCCACTCAAATATTCTTTCCACCAAATCCAAATCCCGTGAGAGAGAGTTGAGTGTTGGGGAGACTATTATTTGAAGCACAAGAGCAAGGAGTTCATCAACAACACACCATTTGTTACTTCTTGGAGAGTTGTGTCTCCTAGATTGGCTAGGTGTCACTTGGGAGCCTCCGATAAGATTGTGGAGTTGAACCAAGGAGTTTGTAAGGACAAGGAGATCGCCTACTTCGTGAAGATCTACCCTAGTGAGGCAAGTCCTTCGTGAGCGACGACCATGGTGGGATAGACAAGGTTGCTTCTTCGTGGACCCTTCGTGGGTGGAGCCCTCCGTGGACTCGTGCAGCCGTTACCCTTCGTGGGTTGAAGTCTCCATCAACGTGGACGTACAATAGCACCACCTATCAGAACCACGACAAAAACATCTGTTTCTCCAATTGCGTTTGCCTCCTCAAACTCCTCCCCTTTACCTTCCTATGCAATTGTTTTGCATTCCGCTAATACACTCTTAGAATTGCATGTGTAGGTTGATTGCTTGACTAGTGCTAAGTTGCTAAATCTGACAAGAACTAAAATTGGGAAAATGCTAGATTTTTATTTGGTCAAGTAGTCAAATCACCCCCCTCTAGACATACTTTCGATCCTACAACATCCAACTTGCTTGCTCACGAAGACCTAGGGCAATTTGAGGAAGCCCATTATTGGAATATTCAAGCCAAGTTCTATAATGAAAAATTCCCACTAGTATATGAAAGTGACAACATAGGAGACTCTCTATCATGAAGATCATGTTGCTACTTTGAAGCACAAGTGTGGTAAAAGGATAGTAACATTGTACCTTCTCTCTTTTTCTCTCATTTATTCTTTCTCTTTTTTTATTTTGGTGGGCTTCTATGGCCTCTTTTTTTATTTGGGCTTCTTTGGCCTCTTTTATTTTTCATAAAGTCCAGAGTCTCATCCCGACTTGTGGGGGAATCATAGTCTCCATCATCTTTTCCTCACATGGGACAATGCTCTAATAATGGAAATCATCAAACTTCTATTTATTTACAACTCAAGAATTACAACTCAATACTTAGGACAAAATATGACTCTATGTGAATGCCTCCGGCGGTGTACTGGGATATGCAATGAATCAAGAGCGACATGTATGAAAGAATTATAAAGGTGGCTTTGCCACAAATACGATGTCAACTACATGATCATGCAAAGTAATATGACAATGATGGAGCGTGTCATAATAAACAGAACGGTGGAAAGTTGCATGGCAATATATCTCAGAATGGCTATGGAAATGCCATAATAGGTAGGTATGGTGGCTGTTTTGAGGAAGATATAAGGAGGTTTATGTGTGATAGAGCATATCGTGTCACGGGGTTTGGATGCACTGGCGAAGTTTGCACCAACTCTCAAGGTGAGAAAGGGCAATGCACGGTACCGTAGAGGCTAGCAAATTGCGGAAGGGTAAGAGTGCATATAATCCATGGACTCACATTAGTCATAAAGAACTCATATACTTATTGCAAAAGTTTATTAGCCCTTGAAGCAAAGTACTACTACGCATGCTCCTAGGGGAAGGGTTGTAGGAGTTAATCATCCGCGATCCCGACCTCCACTCACAAGGAAGGTAATCAAAGAACACCCCATGCTTCAAATTTGTCGCACAACATTCACCATACGTGCATGCTACGCGACTTGCCAACTTTAACACAAGTATTTCTCAATTTCATAATTACCCAACTAGCATGACTCTAGCATTACCACCTTTATATCTCAAAAAAATTATCAAGTATCAAATTTATCATAGTGTTTAATGCACTCTATATGATAGTTTTTATTATACCTATCTTGGATGCCCATCATATTAGGACTAGTTTTATAACCAAAGCAAATTACCATGCTGTTCTAAAAGACTCTCAAAATAATATAAGTGAAGCATGGGTGATCAATAATTTCTACAAAATAAAACCACCGCCATGCTCTAAAAAGATATAAGTGAAGCACTAGAGCAAAATTATCTAGCTCAAAAGATATAATTGAAGCACATAGAGTATTCTAATAAATTCTGATTCATGTGTGTCTCTCCAAAAGGTGTGTACATAAAGTATGATTGTGGTAAACTAAAAATCAAAGACTCAACTTCTACAAGACGCTCCAAGCAAAACACATATCATGTGGTGAATAAAAATATAGCATCAAGTAAAGTTACCGATGGACGAAGACGAAAGAGGGGATGTCTTCCGGGGCATCCCCAAGCTTAGCCTTTTGGTTGTCCTTGAATTTTACCTTGGGGTGCCTTGGGCATCCCCAAGATTAGGCTCTTGCCACTCCTTATTCCATAACCATCAAATCTTTACCCAAAACTTGAAAACTTCACAACACAAAACTCAACAGAAAATCTCATGAGCTCCGTTAGTACAAGAAAACAAACCACCACTTTAAGGTACTGTAATGAACTCATTATTTATTTATATTGGTGTTAAATCTACTGTATTCCAACTTCTCTATGGTTCATACCCCCCGATACTAGCCATAGATTCATCAAAATAAGCAAACAACACATGAAAAACAGAATCTGTCAAAAATAGAACAATCTATAGCAATATGTAACTCTCGAATACTTATGAACCTCAAATATCCTACGAAATTAGGAAGTTCTAGGTAATTTGTCTATTAATCTTATTCAAAAAGGATCAACTGAAAATCCCATTTCTGTGATTTATTAAAATTATTCTCGTGCGCGCAAAAGTTTCTGTTTTTCAGCAAGATCGAGTTAACTATCACCGTAGGTTATCCTAAAGGTTTTACTTGGCACAAACACTAATTAAAACATAAAACCACATCTAACCAGAGGCTAGATGAATTATTTATTACTAAACAGGAACAAAAAGCAAGGAACAAAAATAAAGTTGGGTTGCCTCCCAACAAGCGCTATCATTTAACGCCCCTAGCTAGGCATTAATAATTTCAATGATGCTCACATGAAAGACAAGAATTGAAGCGCAAAGAGAGCATCATGAAACACGTGACAAACACATTTAAGACTAACATACTTCCTATGCATAGACATTTTATAAGAAAACAAATTATCAAGGCAAACAAAAACTACCATATGCAAGGAAGAAGAGAGAAACAATAGGAATCTCAACATAACGAGAGGTAATTTAGTAACATGAAAATTTCTACAACCATATTTTCGTCTCTCATAAAAATTACATGTAGGATCATAAGAAAATTCAACAATAAAGCTATCACAAAAAATATTTTCAACACGATCCACATGCATGAAAAGTTGACACTCTTCCAAAATAGTGGGATTATCATTAACTAAAGTCATGACCTCTCCAAACCCACTTTTATCAAAAACTTCATAAGATTGAACATTCTCCAAATATGTGGGATCTAAAGTTGACACTCTTCCAAACCCACTTCCAATATTATTGCAAACACCATTATCAATCTCATATTCATCATGGGGCTTAAATAAATTTTCAAGATCATAAGAAGAATCACCCCAGTCATGATCATTGCAACAAGTAGTTGCTACCTCTTGAGCATGCGTTGGTTTTTCCCTTGAAAAGGAAAGGGTGACGCACCAAAGTAGCATAAGTATTTTCCTCAGTTTTTGAGAACCAATGTATCAATCCAGTAGGAGGCTCCACGCAAGTCCCTCATACCTACACAAACAAACAAGAACCTCACAACCAACGCGATAAAAGGGTTGTCAATCCCTTAACGGCCACTTGCGAAAGTGAGATCTGATAGAGATAATATGATAAGATAAATATTTTTGGTATTTTTGTGATATAGATTGAAAAGTAAAGATTACAAAATAAAGTAGATGGGAAACTTATATGATAAAAGATAGACCCGGGGGCCATAGGTTTCACTAGTGGCTTCTCTCAAGATAGCATAAGTATTACGATGGGTGAACAAATTACTGTCGAGCAATTGATAGAAAAGTGCATAGTTATGAGAATATCTAGGCATGATCATGTATATAGGCATCACGTCCGCAACAAGTAGATCGACTCGTGTCTGCATCTACTACTACTACTCCACACACCGACCGCTATCCAGCATGCATCTAGAGTATTAAGTTAATAAGAACAGAGTAACGCATTAAGCAAGATGACATGATGTAGAGGGATAAACTCAAGCAATATGATATAAACCCCATCTTTTTATCCTCGATGGCAACAATACAATACATGCCTTGCTTCCCCTGTTGTACTGGGAAAGGATACCGCAAGATTGAACCCAAAGCTAAGCACTTCTCCCATTGCAAGAAAGATCAATCTAGTAGGCCAAACCAAACTGATAATTCGAAGAGACTTGCAAAGATAACCAACCATACTTAAAAGAATTCATAGGAGATTCAACTATTTCTCAGAGATAAACTTGATCAAAAACCCACAATTCATCGGATCTCGACAAACACACCGCAAAAAGAGTTACATCGAATAGATCTCCAAGAAGATCGAGGAGAACTTTCTATTGAGATTCAAAGAGGGAGAAGAAGCCATCTAGCTAATAACTATGGACTCGAAGGTCTGTGGTAAACTACTCACAACTCATCGGAGAGGCCTTGGTGATGATGTAGAGGCCCTCCATGATCAATTCCCCCTCCGACAGAGCGCCACAAAAGGCTCCAAGATGAGATCTCACAGGTACAGAAGGTTGCGGCAGTTGAAATAGGGTTTCGTGGTGCTCCTGGATGTTTTTGGGGTACGTAGATATATATATATATATATATATATATATATATATATATATATATATATATATATATATATATATATATATATATATATATATATAGGCGAAAGAAGTCGGCCAGGGGAGCCACGAGGGGCCCATGAGGCAGGGGGCGCGCCGGCCACCCTCATGGCCTCCTCGGCCGCTTCTTGACGTCCGCTCCAAGTCTCCTGGATTGCGTTTGTTCCAAAAAGATTGCTTCTCGAAGGTTTCATTCCGTTTGGAGTCCGTTTGATATTCCTTTTCTTTGAAATACTGAAATAGGCAAAAAAACAACAATTTGGCCTGGGCCTCCGGTTAGTAGGTTAGTCCCAAAAATGATATAAAAGTGTATAGTAAAGCCCATAAACATCCAAAACGGGCAATATAATAGCATGGAACAATCAAAAATTATAGATACGTTGGAGACGTATCAAGCATCCCCAAGCTTAATTCCTGCTCGTCCTCGAGTAGGTAAATGATAAAAACAGAATTTTTGATGTGGAATGCTACCTAGCATATTTCTCAATGTAATTTTATTTATTGTGGCATGAATGTTTAGATCCAAATGATTCAAAATAAAAGTTCATATTGACATAAGAATAGTAATACTTCAAGCATACTAACAAGTAATCACGTCGTCTCAAAATAACATGGCCAAAGAAAGCTATCCCTACAAAATCATATAGTCTGGCTATGCTCTATCTTCATCACACAAAGTATTTAATCATGCACAACCCTGATGACAAGCCAAGAAATTGTTTCACACTTTTATGTTCTCAAACTTTTTCAACTTTCATGCAATACATGAGCGTGAGCCATGGACATAGCACTATATGTGGAATAGAATGGTGGTTGTAGAGAAGACAAAAAAGGAGAAGATAGTCTCACATCAACTAGGCGTATCAACGGGCTATATAGATGCCCATTAATAGATATCAATGTGACTGAGTAGGGATTGCCATGCAACGGATGCACTAGAGCTATAAGTGTATGAAAGCTCAACAAAATAAACTAAGTGGGTGTGCATCCAACTTGCTTGCTCATGAAGACCTAGGGCATTTTGAGGAAGCCCATCATTGGAATATACAAGCCAAGTTCTATAATGAAAAATTCCCACTAGCAAACGAAAGTGACAACATAGGAGACTCTCTATCATGAAGATAATGGTGCTACTTTGAAGCACAAGTGTGGTAAAAGGATAGTAGCATTGTCTCTTCTCTCTTTTTCTCTCATTTTTTTATTTTTATTTTTTTATTTTGGTGGGCTTCTTTAGCCTCTTTTTTTATTTGGGCTTCTTTGGCCTGTTTTATTTTTCATAAAGTCCAAAGTCTCATCCCGACTTGTGGGTAAATCATAGTCTCCATCATCCTTTCCTCACTTGGGACAATGCTCTAATAATGAAGATCATCACACTTTTATTTACTTACAACAAAAGAATTACAACTCAATACTTGGAACAAAATATGACTCTATGTGGCTGCCTCCGGCGGTGTACCGGGATATGCAATGAATCAAGTGACATGTATGAAAGAATTATAAAGGTGGGCTTGCCACAAATGCGATGTCAACTACATGATCATGCAAAAGCAATATGACAATGATGGAGCGTGTCATAATAAACGGAACGGTGGAAAGTTGCATGGCAATATATCTCGGAATGGCTATGGAAATGTGTCGGGGAAACTGATCCACGAACACCTATGGGACTGGCGGACCGGGCCCCTTTCGGTTCGGCGGGGGGCGGAGGTCGTGCGAAGAGCGGATTGAGGCGAAGCACACGAGCAGTTTACCCAGCTTCGGAGCTCTCCGGAGAGATAATACTCCTACTGCTGCTTGTCTGATTGTATTGTGTTCTTGCTCAGGAGCGCTGAATGCTACAGTACACTCTAGCTGCTAACGAGACCGAGCGTGTGTCTTTTCTGGGTTCGAACCCCCTCTACGTTGCGCATGGGCCTCCTTTTATATGTTCAAGGGGTCACCGACAGGTGGCAATGTAGAGAAGGGTAAAAACGTAAAAAGGAGTTGCGGTTGGTACACCTACTTGCACAGTGTATCCTACCTAACCCTGACGGCAGGGGACAAAGGCATTAAATGCCCGTCTGTGTCGCCCAAACAGTGCAGAAAGGGACCGTCAGGGACGCCACCGTTCGCCACGATGGCGATCTTGTCAGCGCCGCATGCCACCGCGCACCGCTGGCTGCACAGCCTCCTGCCACGCGCGCCTAGAAAAGCCCCAGAGCGACACGTTGGTGGATGCGCTGGAGCGTGGGTACAGGGTGGTTACTTTCCGCGGCAAGTGCCTTGCCGCGGTCGTCGTCTTGTCGCGCCCGGAAGCTTGTCGCTCACCAGGCCTTGAGATGCCTTGGTTGGTCTTCCCGGCAAGCTCCTCTTGCCGGGGCCTTGTCGCCTTGCCGGGACGCGTGGCGCGTCGCAGCAAGTTCCTTGGGATGCCTCAGTTGGCCTTCCCGGCAAGTTCCTCTTGCCGGGGCCTTGTCTCCTTGGCTCGAATACTTTGTTCTTGGATGGCTCCAAGGGAACCACGGAGGACCTTGGCAGTCGCCCGGCAAGCCTTGCCGCGGGGCGCTGCAACTACCCATGCACAAGTTCGGGATACTAGGGTACCCCTACCCTAGTACACCGACAGGAGCCCCCGGGCCTGGGCCACACCTCGTGCCGAGCGCTGTTGGGCCAGGCCCAAGACATGGCACGGGCACGCGCGGCCTGGGTTACGCCGAATCTTACTCCGTATCCACCGCACCCTCCCCCAACACCACGCGTTGAATGCGGCATCGTGGGAGAGATCGTGGGTGGTTTCTTTATTCGGAAGGGCGAAACGTCCGCCCCCTCCCTCTTTATAAGCAGGGGAAACAGGGGCAGTTTCCCCACTTCGCCGGTCGCTACTCCATTCTCGAAAATCTCCGCCGCTCCCTCCTTCTTCTCAAAGCCGAAAAAGAGCAGCACTCCGCCCCCATTGCCACCAGCTCCACCGACGCTGTCGATATCCCTCGCCACCTCTGCCATGGCTCCGAAAGCCGACAAGGGGAAGGGCGTGAAATCGGTCGAGGCGCAGCGGCTCGCGACGCTGCGGAAGGAGCGGGCCATTTTCCCCCCTCAGCTTGACGCGAAGGAGCTGAGGGAGTACTACTACCTCTTCTGGTCGGCGGAGATGCGAGCGCATCCGCGCACGAGGGTACTCCCGGCCACCGCTTCGAGGCTGGCTCCGAACGGGTATCCCTTTTTCGCGCTATTCTTCTACTGCGGGCTCTGCCCGCCTTTCTCTGAATTCTTTTGCGATATCATGAACACCTACGAGTTCCGCCTCCTTGATTTCACCCCCAACGCCGTTCTGACCATGGTAGTTTTCGCACATTTGTGCGAAAACTTTGTCGGAGTCCACCTGAACGTAGCCCTTTTCCGCCACTTCTTCATGCCTCGAGTCGAGAGAGGAGAGCCCCTTGCCGGAGGAATCGCTTGGATCTCGAGGGTCGGCAAGAAGGAAGCCTATCTGGAGGGAGAGCTCCGCAGCAAATGGGAGGAGTGGAGAGCTGAGTGGTTCTGGGTCGTGGAGGAGAACCCGCAGCCTTTCACCGCCCTGCGCCAAGCCCCAATAGTGCGCGACAATGATTGGAGCAATGTGACCCCGGAAGACGACATGCTGAAGATCGCCGTCACCCGGATCCTACGCCTCAGGCTTGCCGGGCTCACTATGGGCGCAGTTGGCGCAGATTTCCTTCGCTGCCGCATCGTCCCCCTGCAGGAGAGAGGGAGACCTGCCTGGGAATTCAAGAACTCGGCGGATATCATGAGGCTGCGCCCGGGCCTCAACTTCAACTTCACCGTCCTGGAGCTGGATGCGATGCTCCTGGAGCTGTTCAAACACGATCCTCAGCATCCATTCACATTGCCGAGGAATGTTGTTCTGTTGTGCAACAATTCTTCGCTCGACCGGATCCGCGCAATGATGCCGTTGTGCGATTCGCACGGAATCGCCCCGACTTGGCAAGAACCTGCGGATGACGTCGTGCGGGCGTTCTTCGACGACTTGGTAGAAGTGCCGGTCCGCGCTGATGAGCAGAAGAGCCTCACCCGCGACACCACCGATGCGGAGATGCAGCGCATCGCCACCAGGCTGGAAGAGGCGGCAGCAGCTGCTGCCGCGGGCGCATTTGGATTCACCGTGGAGGAGGCGGAGGCAGCAGAGGCGGCAAGCCTTGCCGAGCGCGAGGAGTTTGCCGGCGAGGAAGAGCTTGCCGGCCCTGAAGCTGAGCCAAGCGAGCCCGGCGAGGAAGAGCCCGAACCTTCAGACAGCTTGCCGCAGGCGGAGCCCCCGGCTCCAGCAAGGAGGCGTCTCCGCAAGGCCGGGGACGCAGCGGGGCGGTAGACGGGCCAGCAGCCGCCGAGCCGTGCGACACGCTCTACCGCGGCAAGCACTGTTGCCGCGGGAGCGCCTCACGCCGCTGTGGCAACTGGAGCGGGGTCTTCCCGGTCCACGCCACTGCTCCTGCCAAGCGGGCGAGGGAGCCTACTCCTCCGCCTCGTCGCACCGGAGGCGAGCTGGACTTTGATCTCTCCGCGCTCAGCTCCGACGAGGAAGAAGAAGAGTAAGATCCCTTGCCGTTCTTGTTGTTCTTCAATCTTTGTTGGCTTTCGTCTTGTATCTGACTTGCTTCGATCTGAATCCATTCCTTTCCAGGACGCTGGCCCAGAGAGCGGCGAAGAGAGCCAAGGCCCCGGTGATTGTCATCGAAGATGATCCCACCGTGTCAGCAGGGGGTGTGTCTGAGACCACCTTGACGGACCCGGCAACTACTCCCCAAAGCAGCCCCCAGCGCAGCCCCCAGCGTAAGTTTATAGCTTACTTCCTTCTGTCAGGCGCACATGGGTGCTCTTTTCTCTACTGACATCTTGACTATTGGATTTGTCTAGGAGCAGAACAGCCTCACCAGGAATGCCCGGAAGCTGCCCCCGAAGTGCCATTTGCTTCGACTACGCCGCCAAGGGAGGAGTCCCCGGCAAGGGAGCGCTCTCCGGCAAGGGAGAACTCTCCGGCAAGGGACAGTTCTCCGGCAAGAGACGGCACCAGTGATCCTCCGGCGGTTGAGACCGCAACCGCAGATCCTAGAACAGGTAATCTTCTTGCCTGAAAACTTCCCTTGGGTTCTTCTTCTTCTGAATTTCCTTTCTTGGATTTTTGCTTGACTTTTCTCCCTTTTTCGTTCCTCAGATCCATCTGCTGCGGAGCCAATGGAAACTGAGGAAGCCGGCGAGGAGAACGCGCGCGGCAACAACGACGACGCCGCCGCCATCGAAGAAGAGGCCGGTGCTGATGATCCCGCCGGCGAAGAGGCCGCCAAGGCTGCCGCCGCAGAAGCAGGAGAGGTATCCGGCGATCGCACTGACGGCCCCGAGGCCGCAGGAGCGCCAGGCGCTACGCCGACCGCCGATCCCTCCGCCGATGCTGCAACGCCAGGCTCCGAAGAGCCCCAGTCCGGCGCCTACTTGAAGGCCGGCGACGGTATCTTCATCAAGCTCCCCTGGGCGTCAAGCTCTAGGGCGCCGGTCGAGGGAGAAATCCTGGACGGAGAGGTGCTCGCCTCCGCAGGGTTGACGGTGGTCGACGCGCCAAGCAGCAGCAGCGACGAGCCTGAAGAGGAGCGGCTGCTGCGGAAGCTGACGTCGCTCTACCGTGCCCAACAAGCCAAGCTGGCCTCCCGAGAAGCGCTTGTCGCGAAGGCAGGAGTTGATATCGAGAAGCGCGCGGAGGAGCTCCGAGGCCTCAGGCAGGAAGCTCTCCGGTCCTTGGCGGAGGAGCGGGAGAAACTTCTCGAGGAGCGGAAAGCCTTCCTCCTTGAGAAGGCTGAAGCTGAAGAGAAGCAATGACTTGTCGCCAAAACTTATTCGCGCAGGAAGGAGAGTTGGCGCAGCGCAAGGTCAATCTTGACAGCCACGAGGAGGAGCTTGCCGCGCGCGAGCAAGCGATTGGAGGGGCTCTCAAGGAGGCAAAGGATGCTGCCGCAGCTGCCGAGGCCGCCAAGAAGGAGCTGGAGACAAAGGTGGCGCAGCTGGAAGCCGATCTTCGGGCGGGCGGCGAGGAGCTTGCCGCTCTCAAGCGTGAGCGCGAGAAGGATGCTGCCGCTCATGGTGAGCTGCAAGGTCTCCTCGCAGAGAGGAGCAAGGAGCTTAGCGCCGCCAAGGACTCCAATGCGGATCTTGAGTTGAAGCTGGCCACGTTGACTCAGACGCTGGACGGCGCCAGGGAGCGAGAGGTGACCTTGTCGGAGAAGATCAAGGCCGACGAGGCGCTGCTAGCGAATGCTGCTGCTGCCCACGACGCCTTCAGGGAGACTGTGGAGCACTGGACTGAGGGCCTGGTGAATATTGCCGCCGCCATCGACGGGGAGCTGGCGCAGCTTGGGATGGAGGAGCTCGGGTACTCCTCCGACGAGCACCTCCAACCCAGCGCCAAGCTCAGCCTGTTCTTCAAAGGCGTGGTGACGGCCCTCCAGCGACTCCGGGAGAGGATCCCAAAGCAGCTGGCCGACGAGTCGCGCAGGATTTGCGCGGGGGCTCTCCAGAAGGTGCTGATGAAGGTAGCCTTCCGCAACCCAGGCCTCAACTTCACCAACGTCCTCAAGTCCTTGCCGCCGGATGCTGATGTGGAAGCGCTCAAGGCCCTTGTCGCACCCATCGTGGACAAGGTGAGCGGGATCAAGAGGGTTGAGGGCGATCGCGTAGACTAGGCCGCCCGTTTTCTCTTTCTCTTTGTCGCTGCTGGCCATATTATGAGATCAATCTGTTAGAGCTGCGACAAGTTATCTTGTAATATAACTCTATTTCTGGTATTGATTGCTACGTTATTTCCTTTACTAGATTCCTTCCTTTTTATGTTTTTACCCTACGCTTTTAGGGAACTTGTCGGCACAGGCACCCGAGCCGCGAGCGCTGAGTGCGGGACGTCAGCAGCCTGCTGGCGGTGCCGCTTCCGACAAGAAACCTTGTCGCGACTAGCTGCAGCACACTTAAGTTGTTGAGCGGACTCGAAACAAAGTAAGGGCACAACTAGCTACGAGTTGGTTCCTCCGCGCACAGGTTTTCCATACAAAGCAAGGTCGTTCGAGGAAGATAACTTAAAAATTAAAACTAATTGCTCAAACTTTGGCAACTTAGCTTTTCTGTCGTTTGCTTCCCGGTAAGGCGAAACTTCCTTGAACGATGCCTGGTCCACACCATTATCTTCTTCATTCCCCCCGGCAAACTTGTGTGCGAGGGAATCTTCCTTTCCTTTGTTGAGAAAAAGAAAGAAGAGAAAATAAAGATATGGAGCCTTTCGGCTCGTTATTGCTTACCGGGGGTTGGTGCTGCACAAAGTATCAGATAATGCATGCAAGTATAAAGTAGAAAGCATGAAATTGACAAGATGTGCGAAGCACATGAGCTTTACTTATGCACGAGATCTGCGCCCGGCTTTGTACAAAGGATTACATGCAACATCGGCAAGACTTGTACAAAAGGTGGTTGCCGGAACGGGTTCCGGCAACCGCGTCCTACGGGTAAAACTTACGAAGATGCTCAATATTCCAGGAGTTGCTCACCGGAATGCCATCTTCGGTCTCAAGGCGGACAGCGCCGGGCCTAGTGACTCGTTTCACCCGGTAAGGGCCTTCCCACTTCGGCGTCAACTTGTTGGAATTCTTGGCGGACTGAACGCGCCGAAGAACAAGGTCGCCTTCCTCGAAACTTCTAGCGTTAACTTTGCGGCTATGGTAGCGGCGCAAAGCTTGCTGGTATCGAGCAGCTCGTACATCAGCCTGAAGACGATCCTCCTCAAGGAGCAGCGTGTCATCTTGTCGCAGTTGCTCTTGCTCAAGCTCATCATAAGCGAGCACTCGAGGTGACCCGTATACGAGTTCCATGGGGAGAACTGCCTCTGCTCCATAGACTAGAGCGAAAGGTGTCTGGCTAGTGGCTCGATTTGGCGTCGTCCTGATCGACCAAAGAACCACTGGCAGCTCCTCAATCCAGTTTCTTCCGCAGTTGCGCAGCCTGTCGAAAGTCCTGGTCTTGAGCCCGCGCAGCACTTTAGCATTGGCCCTCTCCGCTTGACCGTTGCTTCTCGGATGAGCAACAGAAGCGAAGCAGATCTTGGCGCCAAGATCCTGGACGTACTGCATGAAGGTGCGGCTCGTGAATTGCGTGCCGTGTCGGTGATGATCCTGTTAGGGATCCCGAAACGACAAACAATCGACCTGAAGAACTTGACCGCTGACTGTGCTGTCACCTTCCTCACTGCTTCCACTTCCGGCCACTTTGTGAACTTGTCGATTGCAACGTACAAGTACTCAAAGCCCCCGACATCTCGGGGAAAGGGGCCAAGGATGTCGAGCCCCCAGACCGAAAATGGCCAGGATAAAGGGATCGTCTAGAGAGCTTGAGCTGGCTGGTGTATCTGCTTGGAATAGAACTGGCACGCTTCACGCTTGGTTACTTGTGCAGTTGCATCCTGGAGGGCTGTCGGCCAAAAGAAACCTTGCCGGAACGCTTTGCCGGCAAGTGCTCTTGCGCCAATGTGGTGACCACATATGCCTCCATGTATCTCTGCCAACAGCTTTTGTCCGTCTTCCCGGTGAATACACTTCAATTTCACATCGTTGAGTCTTCTTCTGTACAGTGTGTTATCGACAAACTGGTACATACTTGACTGCCGGGCTACTCTTTCCACTTCTTCTTGTTCTTCGGGAAGTTCTCCTGTCTGAAGGAAATGGACAATCTGCTGTGCCCATGCTGGAGCTTGCAGCTCGACAACAAGGACTAAAGGCACATCTGCTGCTGCGGGAGCATGCGCTTCTACGGCGAGAACCTGTGGCTCTGCCGGAGCTTGATGTTCCCCGGCAAGCTTGCCGGAGCAAAACTTGTCGGGAGCGTCTGCTTCAACGGAATAAACCCTAAGGTTTGCCGGAGCAGACTGCTCCTCAGCACTCTTGGTGTTGATCTTGGGGACCTTCTTGGCGGCGGCTTCGGGAAGCTCTGCCGGAAAATAGTCACCAGAAATCAACTTCCTCTTCTTGCTCTGTCCAGTTGATGGTGTTACGGATGGTTGAGTCAGCTTGAGCACAAAGATCCCTGGTTCCACAGGTAACTTAAGTGCGGCGCACTTTGACAGGCCGTCGGCAATGTCGTTCTGAGCTCTTGGAACATGTTCCATCTGCAGGCCGTCGAAGTGCTCTTCTAGCTTCCTCACTTCATCAACGTAAGCTTCCATCAATGGACTCTGATAATTCTTGTTCACTTGGCGGACGACAAGCTGTGAGTCACCCCTGACAATGAGCTTCTTGATCCCAAGGTCTGCTGTGATCCTGAGGCCGGCAAGAAAACCTTCATACTCTGCAGTATTGTTCGTTGCTTGCTCCTTGGGAAAGTGCATCTGGAGTACGTACTTGAGATGCTCTCCGATGGGTGCAACAAGTAGCACGCCAGCACCGGCGCCTTGCAGCGAGAAGGCACCATCAAAGTACATCAGCCACTCTTTGCTTGCCTCCTTGACGGGGATGCTCGTTTCTGGAATTTCTTCATCTGGTGTTGGCGTCCACTCTGCTATGAATTCTGCCAATGCTCTGCTTTGGATAGTTGAAGTGCTCTCAAACTTGAGGCCAAAGCTTGACAGTTCCAGCGCCCACTCGACAATCCTGCCTGTCGCTTCTGGATTTTGCAGTATCCTCTTCAATGGAAAGCGAGTGACAACTGTGATTTCATGTGCTTGGAAGTAATGGCGCAGCTTTCTCGAGGCCATGAGGAGGCCGAAAAGCAATTTCTGCACACCAGAGTACCTTGACCTAGCCCCCTGCAGAAGGGAACTGACAAAGTAAACTGGGCGCTGCACCATTCTCTTCTGCATCTTCTCATGCTCCTGCGTAGATCCATCCTTGTCGGGACTAGAGCTTGTCGGTGAAGTCCCCTGCTTGTCGCTGGATGTGTCTGCCGTGGTCGCTGGCTCATCATCCACCTCCCTCTCCGCACTAACGCAGCACTAACCACTTGATTGGTTGCCGCTATATATAACAGCAACTTCTCTTGTGGCTTAGGTGCGACAAGTGTTGGAGTGGAGGACAGGTATTTCTTCAAGTCCTGCAGCGCAGCCTCCGCTTCTGGAGTCCATTTCATTGGACCTACCTTTTTCAAAATTTTGAAAAATGGCAGGGCGCGCTCAGCAGATCTAGAGATAAACCTACTGAGAGCAGCTACACAACCGGCAAGTCTTCGTACATCCTTGACGCGCTTCGGTGCTTCTATCTGCTCAATAGCCTTGATCTTGTCGGGATCGGCCTCAATTCCGTGATGAGACACAAAGAACCCGAGAAGCTTGCCGGAGGGGACTCCAAACACGCACTTCTCGGGGTTGAGCTTGAGGTTGATCTTGCGCAGATTTGCAATGGTTTCGTCTAAATCTTGAATTAGGGTCGCCTTGTCCTTGCTCTTGACCACTATGTCATCCATGTAGGCTTCCACATTTCTGTGTATTTGCGGTTCAAAAGCGTCATGGACTACCCTTGCAAATGTTGAACCAGCATTCTTCAAACCGAAAGGCATCCGTACGAAACAGTATGTGCCACATGGGGTAATGAATGCGGTCTTCTCCTCATCCTCTTCTGCCATGAAGATCTGATGATATCCCGAGTATGCATCAAGAAATGAAAGCAAGTCACATCCGGCCGTGGAGTCAACAATCTGGTCGATGCGCGGCAAGGGAAATGGGTCTTTGGGGCAAGCTTTATTAACATCGGTAAAGTCAATACACAGCCTCCATTTCCCGTTTGCCTTGCGCACGACTACAGGATTGGCCAACCACGTAGGATGGAGCACCCCTCTGACAAGGCCTGCTGCTTCCAATTTCTTGATCTCTTCTGCAATGAATTCTTGGCGCTCCAATGCCTGTTTCCTGACTTTCTGCTTGACGGGACGCGCATGAGGACATACGGCAAGATGGTGCTCGATTACTTTCCTGGGAACACCGGGGATGTCAGATGGTTGCCATGCAAACACGTCGACGTTCGCCCGCAGGAAAGCAACGAGCGCGCTTTCCTATTTAGGGTCGAGAGTGGCACTGATGGTGAAGGTACCACCAGTGCCGTCCTCCTTGGCGGACACCTTCTTGGTCTCTGGTGGAGCTGCCATTGTCTTCTTACACTTGCCGGTGGAGCTCGAGGGTGCGTCCTCGACGGTAGCGCAGCACTCTGAAGAGGTGCGCTTGCCAGAGTGGGCATCAGAGCTCTTGCCGGACTTGGTCTTCTTCTTCCCCCCGGGAGCTTCAGCGGCAAGTGAGTTGCGATCTGTTGCGGCTGCTGCTTCCTGGTAGATCTTGTCGGCGCAGATAAGAGCATCCTTCTTGTCGCCAGGGACAGAGATGACACTTATCTGGCCTGGCATCTTCAGTATGTTGTATGCATAATGAGAGGCTGCCATGAACTTGGCAAGTGCTGGACGGCCAAGTATCCCATTGTAAGGCAATGGAAAGTCAGCAACGTCAAAAGTGACCCTCTCAGTCCTGAAGTTCAGCTCGCTGCCAAATGTCACTGACAATGTGATCTTTCCCTTCGGCTTACTCCTTCCCGGATTGATTCCTTGAAATGTGCCGATCTCTTCGAGCTCGCTATCAGGGATCTGGAGTTTCTGGAGCACCGCGGAGGAGATCAGGTTCAAGCCGGCCCCGCCGTCAACTAGCATCTTAGTGACCTTGAGGTTGCGGATAGTTGGTGAAACCAACATCGGCAAGCACCCGACCGCAGTTATGCGATCAGGGTGGTCCTCAATATCAAAGATGATAGGCGTGCTGGACCATTTCAGAGGCTTGCGTGACTCGACGGGTGGTTCTGCCGCATTGACCTCCCGCACCCACTGCTTGAGCTGGTGGTGTGAAGTATGCAGAGAAGCACCACCGTCAATGCACAGGACCTCTGTGGCTTTCTGGAACTCCTGCTCATCGGTCTCATCATCATCCATATCTTCATCGTCATCGTCTTCATCCTTGTCGCGGCCGCGGGGAGGTCTGTCTCCTTGCCGCTGCTTGGCCTTGCCGCGGCGTCCTCCTCGGCCAGGACGTTTCTTGCTGGCTCCTCCAGCACCTTCCTGGGCTTTCTCCTTGTCGCGCCGCTCATATTCAGCCTTTTGCTGCTCAACAAGCTGCTCAACCTTCTTGCAGCTCTGGAGATCATGGCCCTTGGTGCGGTGGATCTTGCAGTATTGCTTGTTGGTGCCGTCCTGCTTGTCGGCGACTGCCACAGCTGCGGCAACCTCCTTGCCGGAGTTACCAGCTTTGGCTTCCTTGCCGGACTGCTCAACGACTAGCACCTCTTTGCCTTTCTTCTTCTTGTTGTTCCGCCGCCGGTTTTTCTTTGCCGGGGCGGCATCCTCTCTGTCAGATCCTCCTGCTCCTATATTCTCTCCGGGGAGTCTCCTCCCTTCCTCAGCACGTGCACACTTGTCGGCCAGGGCATATAGCTCATTGACGTCTCTGATCTTGCACATCGCCATCTCCTCCCGCATTCTGCGGTTCCGCATGTTCTGATGGAACACGCTAATTACCGCGGCAGGGTGGACATCTGGGATGTTGTGCTGTACACTGCTGAATCTCTGAATGTACTTGCGCAGGGGCTCTCCTTCCTTCTAGGCGAGCAGATGAAGGTCACTTTCTTGGCCATGAGGCTTGTGGCCGCCTGTAAAGGCGCCGACAAACTGATGGCATAGATCGGCCCAAGAGGATATGGAGTTGTCCGGCAAGTGCATGAGCCAGGATCTGACGTTGGGCTTGAGCACCAGCGGGAAGTAGTTGGCAAGGATTTTGTCGTCTCGTCCCCCGGCAGCCTGCACCGCGATGGTGTAGATGATGAGGAACTCCGACGGATGCGTCTTGCCGTCGTACTTCTCTGGTACATCTGGCTTAAAATTCTTTGTGCTGGGCCACTGGACCTGCCGCAGCTCACGAGTGAACGCAGGGCAACCTACCGCGTACGGTAAGTCGCCTGGTTCCCCTAGCGCATGCATGTCAATAGAGGGCCCAGCGCGCTTGTCGGATTGACGCCGCGCTTCTCTTTGGCGCTCGATGCGAGTACGAGCGTCTTCTTGCTGTCGTTCGTGAAGAACTTGGCGCTGATCGCGACAAGCTCGTGGATCCGACGATGCGGTGGAGTCGCTGTCGAGGTGGATCCGGCGAGTCGGCGATCTTGGCCTTCGGGGTGGAGAGTTCATGGTGGTTGCACCCCCACCGGTTTCGTCACCACCGGCTCGTGCCTAGCAGTCCTGCCGCGGCCGCGATGCACTTGGCTGCCGCGGAGTGTCGCCATTGGAAAAGCCAATGAGACTCTGAATGGTGGCCCTCCATTGGTCGATCTTGTCTTCCGTTGGAGGGTAATCCAGGAGCAGTTGAGCTCGCGCCAAAGCTTCTGCTGGAGTGGTGGGTGGCAGTGGCGAACGGTGCGAGGAGCGGGATATGCTTGGACTTCTAACTATGTTAGAAGGAGCAGTATCCCGTCCAGGCGACCATGTCTCGCTCGTGCCAGCACGTTGGTGTGCATGTTGGTCTTGAGCACCCCGAGATCCACCAGCTCGATCTTGTCCCAACGAACATATGGTACTGCGAATACCATGACGCTGTCGGTCCTGCGCCTCCTGAGGTGGGCGCGGAACATGTGCAGACGCCGAGGTCTGCGCAGCCTTGTCCTTGGACCTGGCAGCGTCGTGAGCTCCCTCGTCGATGTCCGTCCTCCCGTCGACGTCTACCCCACCACTCGTTTGCTCCGGTGGTGGTGGGATCGATGTGGACGGAACAGCTGCCTCCGAAGCCTTCTTCTGTTCGGCGGGGGGCGGAGGTCACGCGAAGAGCGGATCGAGGCGAAGCACACGAGCAGTTTACCCAGCTTCGGAGCACTCCGGAGAGATAATACTCCTACTGCTGCTTGTTTGATTATATTGTGTTCTTGCTCTGGAGCGCTAAATGCTACAGTACACTCTAGCTGCTAATGAGACCGAGCGTGTGTCTTTTCTGGGTTCGAACCCCCTCTACGTTGCGCATGGGCCTCCTTTTATATGTTCAAGGGGTCACCGACATGTGGCAATGTAGAGAAGGGTAAAAACATAAAAAGGAGTTGCGGTTGGTACACCTACTTGCACAGTGTATCCTACCTAACCCTGACGGCAGGGGACAAAGGCATTAAATGCCCGTCTGTGTCGCCCAAACAGTGCAGAAAGGAACCGTCAGGGACGCCACCGTTCGCCACGATGGCGATCTTGTTAGCGCCGCATGCCACCGCGCACCGCTGGCTGCACAGCCTCCTGCCACGCGCGCCTGGAAAAGCCCCAGGGCGACACGTTGGTGGATGCGCTGGAGCGTGGGTACAGGGTGGTTACTTGCCGCGGCAAGTGCCTTGCCGCGGTCGTTGTCTTGTCGCGCCCGGAAGCTTGTCGCTCACCAGGCCTTGAGATGCCTTGGTTGGTCTTCCCGGTAAGCTCCTCTTGCCGGGGCCTTGTCGCCTTGCCGGGACGCGTGGCGCGTCGCGGCAAGTTCCTTGGGATGCCTCGGTTGGCCTTCCCGGCAAGTTCCTCTTGCCGGGGCCTTGTCTCCTTGGCTCGAATACTTTGTTCTTGGATGGCTCCAAGGGAACCACGGAGGACCTTGGCCGGGCGACCAAAGATGTCGGGGAAACTGATCCACGAACACCTATGGGACCGGCGGACCGGGCCCCTTTTGGTTCAGCGGGGGGCGGAGGTCGCGCGAAGAGCGGATCGAGGCGAAGCACACGAGCAGTTTACCCAGCTTCGGAGCTCTCCGGAGAGATAATACTCCTACTGCTGCTTGTCTGATTGTATTGTGTTCTTGCTCGGGAGCGCTGAATGCTACAGTACACTCTAGCTGCTAACGAGACCGAGCATGTGTCTTTTCTGGGTTCAAACCCCCTCTACGTTGCGCATGGGCCTCCTTTTATATGTTGAAGGGGTCACCGACAGGTGGCAATGTAGAGAAGGGTAAAAACGTAAAAAGGAGTTGCGGTTGGTACACCTACTTGCACAGTGTATCCTACCTAACCCTGACGGCAGGAGACAAAGGCATTAAATGCCCGTCCGTGTCGCCCAAACAGTGCAGAAAGGGACCGTCAGGGACGCCACCGTTCGCCATGATGGCGATCTTGTCAGCGCCGCATGCCACCGTGCACCGCCGGCTGCACAGCCTCCTGCCAAGCGCGCCTAGAAAAGCCCCAGGGCGACACGTTGGTGGATGCACTGGAGCGTGGGTACAGGGTGGTTACTTGCCGCGGCAAGTGCCTTGCCGCGGTCGTCGTCTTGTCGCGCCCGGAAGCTTGTCGCTCACTAGGCCTTGAGATGCCTTGGTTGGTCTTCCCGGCAAGCTCCTCTTGCCGGGGCCTTGTCGCCTTGCCGGGACGCGTGGCACGTCGCGCCAAGTTCCTTGGGATGCCTCGGTTGGCCTTCCCGGCAAGTTCCTCTTCCCCGGGCCTTGTGTCCTTGGCTCGAATACTTTGTTCTTGGATGGCTCCAAGGGAACCACGGAGGACCTTGGCGGTCGCCCGGCAAGCCTTGCCGCGGGGCGCTGCAACTGCTCGTGCACAAGTTCGGGATACTTGGGTACCCCTACCCTAGTACACCGACAAAATGCCATAATAGGTAGGTATGGTGGATGTTTTGAGGAAGGTATATGGTGGGTGTATGGTACCAGCTAAAGTTGCGCGGCACTAGAGAGGCTAGCAATGGTGGAAGGGTGAGAGTGCGTATAATCCATGGACTCAACATTAGTCATAAAGAACTCATATACTTATTGCAAAAATCTACAAGTTGTTGAAACGAAGTACTACGCGCATGCTCCTAGGGGGATAGATTGGTAGGAAAAGACCGTCGCTCGTCCCCGACCGCCACTCATAAGGAAGACAATCAAAACATAAATCATGCTCCAACTTCATGACCTAACGGTTCACCATACGTGCATGCTACGGGAATCACGAACTTTTAACACAATTATTCCTCAAATTCACAACTACCCAACTAGCATGACTCTAATATTACCAACATCATATCTCAAAACAATTATCAAGCATCAAATTGATCATAGTATTCAATTCACTTTCTATGATAGTTTTTATTATACCCAACTTGGATGCTCATCATATTAGGACCAATTTTATAACCATAGAAAATACCATGCTGTTCTAAAAGACTCTCAAAATAATATAAGTGAAGCATGAGAGATCAATAATTTCTACAAAATAAAACCACCTCCGTGCTCGAAAAGATATAAATGAAGCACATAGAGCAAAACTATCTAGCTCAAAAGATATAAGTGAAGCACATAGCGTATTCTAATAAATTCTGAATCATGTGTGTCTCTCCCAAAAGGTGTGTACAGCAAGGATGATTGTGGTAAACTCAAAATCAAAGACTCATATCATACAAGAAGCTTCAAGCAAAACACATATCATGTGGTGAATAAAAATATAGCCCCAAGTAAAGTTATTGATAGACGAAGACGAAAGAGGGGATGCCTTCCGGGGCATCCCCAAGCTTAGGATTTTGGTTGTCCTTGAATATCTTTGGGTGCCATGGGCATCTCCAAGCTTAGGCTCTTGCCACTCCTTATTCCAAAATCCATCAAATCTTTACCCAAAACTTGAAAACTTCACAACACAAAACTCAACAAGAAATCTCATAAGCTTCGTTAGTGCAAGAAAGAAAAACCACCACTTAAGGTACTGTAATGAACTCATTATTTATTTATATTGGTGTTAAACCTACTATATTCCAACTTCTCTATGGTTCATACCCCCCGATACTAGCCATAGATTCATCAAAATAAGCAAACAACACACGAAAAACAGAATCTGTCAAAAACAGAACAGTCTGTAGCAATATGTAACTTTCGAATACTTCTCGAACCCTAAAAATCCTACAAAAATAGGACGTCCTAGGTAATTGTCTATTGATCTACTGCAAAATGAATCAACTCAAAAGCACGTTTCAGTGATTTATTATATGTTTTCTCGTGAGCGCAAAAGTTTCTGTTTTTCAGCAAGATCGAGTTAACTTTCACCCAAGATGATCCTGTAGGTTCTACTTGGCACAAAAACTAATTAAAACATAAAACCACATCTAAACAGAGGCTAGATAAATTATTTATTACTAAACATGAACAAAAATCAAGGAACAAAAATAAATTTTGGGTTGCCTCCCAACAAGCGCTATCGTTTAACGCCCCTAGCTAGGCATAAAAGCGAGCATAGATCTAAGTATTGCCATCTTTAGAATTAAATTCTTCAATAGAGCACTTATAAACCTTATGAGATTCTTCATTTTTTGTAATTATTAAACTCCTAGGCAAGAAATCAAGAAATTCACTTGTAACAAAAGGTTTCTTGATGATAGTGAAAAAACTGAGCTGAACACTTACAGATTTGAGATCCGCATTTTCCTGAGAATATTCACCCTTATTTTTTGGAACGCACATTAATTTGGAAAATTTTATAGGAGGAGTTGGGGTGTTTTTCACGGATGAAAAGGCAGACCCTAAGTTAGTAATAATATCTTCAAGTTTACTGATTCTTGCAGAATCTTGATCTATTCTTTCATTAACTATAGGTTCCTTTTCTTTGAAATTTTTTAGAATAGTTCCAACCTTAGATCCATATTGGGTAATTTGGTTGTGGATCTTTTTATCCAAATTTCCAATTAACTCCATAGTGGCAATTTTATTTTCAATAGTTTCAAGCCTTTGCATCACATGTTCTAGAGTTAAAATAGTTTCATTAACCAAAAGAGGTGGTGGTCCAAACAAATCTAACATAACATTATAAGCATCAAAAGTATGGCTACTCAAGAAATTCCCTCCAGTAATGGTATCAAGAATATATCTATTCCAAGGAGTAATGCCAACATAAAAATTGCGAAGAAGAATGGAAGTGGATTGCTTCCTAGTAGATCTATTTTGAGCATTGCAAATTCTATGCCAAGCATCTTTTAGATTTTCTCCCCCCATTTGTTTAAAATTAAGAACTTCATGATCGGGAGTGCTAACAATGATAGGAGGACTAGCCATAATGATGAAATAAACGAACTAACACACGAGCACACAAGAGACAAGCAAAAAAGAGGCGAACGAAAGAGAGGGCCAATAAAACGATAAGGGTGAAGTGGGGGAGAGGAAAACAATATGCAAATGGAAAATAATGTAATGCGAGGGAGATGAGTTTGTGATGGGTACTTAGTATATCTTGACTTGAGCGAAGACCTCCCCGGCAACGGGCCAGAAATCCTTCTTGCTACCTCTTGAGCATGCGTTGGTTTTTCCCTTGAAGACGAAAGGGTGATGCAGCAAAGTAGCGTAAGTATTTCCCTCAGTTTTTGAGAACCAAGGTATCAATCCAGTAGGAGGCTCCACGCAAGTCCCTCGTACCTACACAAACAAACAAGAACCTCGCAACCAACGCGATAAAGGGGTTGTCAATCCCTTCACGGCCACTTGCGAAAGTGAGATCTGATAGAGATAATATGATAAGATAAATATTTTGGGTATTTTTATGATATAGATTGAAAAGTAAAGATTACAAAATAAAGTAGATGGGAAACTTATATGATAAAAGATAGACCCGGGGGCCATAGGTTTCACTAGTAGATTCTCTCAAGGTAGCATAAGTATTACGGTGGGTGAACAAATTACTGTCGAGCAATTGATAGAAAAGTGCATAGTTATGAGAATATCTAGGCATGATCATGTATATAGGCATCACGTCCACAACAAGTAGATCGACTCCTGCCTGCATCTACTACTCTTACTCCACACATCGACCGCTATCTAGCATGCATCTAGAGTATTAAGTTCATAAGAACAGAGTAATGCATTAAGCAAGATGACATGATGTAGAGGGATAAACTCAAGCAATATGATATAAACCCCATCTTTTTATCCTCGATGGCAAAAATACAATACGTGCCTTGCTGCCCCTACTATCACTGGGAAAGGACACCGCAAGATAGAACCCAAAGCTAAGCACTTCTCCCATTGCAAGAAAGATCAATCTAGTAGGCCAAACCAAACTGATAATTCGAAGAGACTTGCAAAGATAACCAATCATACATAAAAGAATTCAGAGGAGATTCAAATATTTCTCATAGATAAACTTGATCATAAACCCACAATTCATCGGATCTCGACAAACACACCGCAAAAAGAGTTACATCGAATAGATCTCCAAGAAGATCGAGGAGAACTTTGTATTGAGATTCAAAGAGAGATAAGAAGCCATCTAGCTAATAACTATGGACCCGAAGGTCTGTGGTAAACTACTCACAACTCATTGGAGAGTACTTGGCGATGATGTAGAGGCCCTCCGTGATCGATTCCCCGTCCGGCGGAGCGCCAGAAAAGGCTCCAAGATGGGATCTCATGGGTACAGAAGGTTGCGGCGGTGGAAATAGGGTTTCATGGTGCTCCTGGATGTTTTCGGGGTACGTAGATATATATATATATATATATATATATATATATATATATATATATATATATATATATATAGGCGAAAGAAGTCGGTCAGGGGAGCCACGAGGGGCCCACAAGGCAGGGGCGCCCCCCCTAGGGCACACTGACCACCCTCATGGCTTCCTCGGCTACTTCTTGACGTCCACTCCAAGTCTCCTAGATTGCGTTTGTTCCAAAAAGATCGCTCCCGAAGGTTTCATTCCGTTTGGACTCCGTTTGATATTCCTTTTCTTCGAAATACTGAAATAGGCAAAAAAACAACAATTTGGCCTGGGCCTCCGGTTAGTAGGTTAGTCCCAAAAATGATATAAAAGTGTATAGTAAAGCCCATAAACATCCCAAACGGGTAATATAATAGCATGGAACAATAAAAAATTATAGATACGTTGGAGACGTATCAGTAGTAGACATAGCACAACTAGCATCCCCAACCTTAGGGTTTGGCATATTATTAGCACAATTGACATCAAGGGAATTTATAATAAGATTATTGCAATCATGCTTTTCATCGAAGAAACTATCGAGTATGGGTGCGATAGCAACGATCTCATGGTTAACATAAGGAACTATAGCAAATTCGTCTTCATAAATATTGGCATCATGGCCACAAGAATAGCAAGCATCATGTTCATCAAGGGATATTTCAATGAAATCATCGGAATCATAATTATCTATAGATTCATGCATATTATTATTTTCTTCCAAAGCAACGGTCATTCTCTCAATAAATTCCTTAACATAGGCATTATGAGCACAGTTTTCATAGCAATATTTAAGTATGTCGGAATTTTCAGATTTGTAGAGAGTAATATCATACTTTTCAATCAAAGAAGCAATTTCATGAGCACCCTTAAAAACGACAAATTCTTCAATTTGTTCGATATCATAGTAACTATAAACATACTTTCCATAATAAGATAAGATTACATTATCATTAAACTCACATAGACAGGGAAGGTGTTTTTTAGGGTTCTTAGAGCAACAAGTAAAATCATAAATTGCACAAAGATTCCAAGCATAGCATAGCACTCTACTAGGCCAAACCAAACTGATAATTCAAAGAGACTTGCAAAGATAACAAATCATACATAAAAGAATTCAGAGGAGATTCAAATATTGTTCATAGATAATCTTGATCATAAACCCACAATTCATCGGATCTCGACAAACACACCGCAAAAAGAATTACATCGAATAGATCTCCAAGAAGATCGAGGAGAACTTTGTATTGAGATCCAAACAGAGAGAATAAGCCATCTAGCTAATAACTATGGACCCGAAGGTCTGCGGTAAACTACTCACACTTCATCGGAGAGGCTATAGTGTTTATGTAGAATCCCTCCATGATCAATTCCCCCTCCGACGGAGCACCGGAAAAGGCCCCAAGATGGGATCTCACGGGTACAGAAGGTTGCGGCGGTGGAAATAGGGTTTCGTGGTGCTCCTGGATGTTTTCAGGGTATATGAGTATATATATGCAAAGGAAGTCGGTCAGGGGAGCCACATGGGCCCACGAGGGTGGGGGCGCGCCTACCCCCTAGGCGCGCCCTCCTGCCTTGTGGCCTCCTTGTTTCTTTCTTGACGTCCACTCCAAGTCTCCTGAATTGCGTTTGTTCCAAAAATAAATCTCCCGAAGGTTTCATTCCGTTTGGACTCCGTTTGATATTCCTTTTCTGCGAAACACTGAAATAGGCAAAAAAAATAGCAATTTAGACTAGGCCTCCGGTTAATAGGTTAGTCCCAAAAATAATATAAAAGTGCATAGTAAATCCCATTAAACATCCAAAATAGGTAATATAATAGCATGGAACAATGAAAAATTATAGATACGTTGGAGACGTATCATGGGCCTGGACAGAAATACTGAAAGCGCATTCGAGGAACTACGCTTTCGGGACAGTGAAAATGTATTCCTGGCCGAAGCCGCAGAACTTTATGCTTTCACTGAAATGAAAGCGCAAACATGAAAATATGCATCCACTTATCGTAGTCAGCAGAGGCGGGGTTAGGCTCTGTCTCGCTGCCAGATGGGGCCTGCCACTGACGTCTCTTCCTCCGGCTCGTTCTTCTTCCCCGATGCGGGCGCAAAACAGAGGGAGGGGCGCCAGCGCTGGCGCTCGTCCGGGATGCTTCGACCATCTCAGGCGATGTTCCGGCCGCCGGAGTGACCAGGAGAGCGAGCCGCACCCATCCCCGTGATACGTCTTGAGGGTGGGGGGTGCGCCTACCCCCCTGGGCGCGCCCTCCTGCCTCGTGGCTTCCTCATGGCGTTCCAGACTTCTACTCCAAGTCTTCTAGATTGCTTTCGGTCCAAGAAAGATCATCGCGAAGGTTTCATTCCGTTTGGACTCTGTTTGGTATTCCTTTTCTGCAAAACTCTAAAATAGGCAAAAAAACAGAAACTGGCACTGGGCCTCCAGTTAATAGGTTAGTCCCAAAAATAATATAAAATAGCATATTAAAGCCCATTAAACATGCAAAACAGATAATATAAAAGCATGGAACAATCAAAAATTATAGATACGTTGGAGACGTATCAAGCATCCCCAATCTTAATTCCTGCTCGTCCTCGAGTAGGTAAATGATAAAAACAGAACTTTTGATGTGGAATGGTACCTAACATAATTATCAATGTAATTTTATTTATTGTGGCACAAATGTTTTAGATCTGAAAGATTCAAGACAAAAGTTTAATATTGATATAAAAATAATAAAACTTCAAGCATACTAACAAAGTAATCATGTCTTCTCAAAATAACATGGCCAAAGAAATTTCATCCCTACAAAATCATATAGTTTGGCTATGCTCCATCTTCGTCACACAAAATATTCAAATCATGCACAACCCCGGTTTCAGCCAAGCAATTGTTTCATACTTTAGTATTCTCAAACTTTTTCAACTTTCACGCAATACATGAACGTGAGCCATGGACATAGCACTATAGGTGGAATAGAATGGTGGTTGTGGAGAAGACAAAAAGGAGGAAGATGGTCTCACATCAACTAGGCGTATTAATGGGCTATGGAGATGCCCATCAATAGATATCAATGTGAGTGAGTAGGGATTGCCATGCAGCGGATGCACTAGAGCTATAAATGTACGAAAGCTCAACAAAAGAAACTAAGTGCGTGTGCATCCAACTTGCTTGCTCATGAAGACCTAGGGAATTTTGAGGAAGCCCATCATTGGAATATACAAGCCAAGTTCTATAACGAAATTCCCACTAGTATATGAAAGTGACAAAATAAGAGACTCTCTATCATGAAGATCATGGTGCTACTTTGAAGCACAAGTGTGGAAAAAGGATAGTAGCATTGTCCCTTCTCTCTTTTTTTCTCTCTTTTTTGTTTGGCTTCTTTGGGCTCTTTTTTTCCATTGGCTTCTTTGGCCTCTTTTTTTTATTTTCTCACATGGGACAATGCTCTAATAATGATGATCATCACACTTCTATTTATTTACAACTCAAGGATTACAACTCGATACTTAGAACAAAATATGACTCTATATGAATGCCTCCGGCGGTGTACTAGGATGTGCAATGAATCAAGAGTGACATGTATGAAAAAAAATATGAATGGTGGCTTTGCCACAAATACAATGTAAACTACATGACCATGCAAGGCAATATGACAATGATGGAGCGTGTCATAATAAACGGAACGGTGGAAAGTTGCATGACAATATATCTCGGAATGGCTATGGAATGCCATAATAGGTAGGTATGGTGGCTGTTTTGAGGAAAGTAAATGTTGGGTTTATGGTACCGGCGGAAGTTGCGTGGTACTAGAGAGGCTAGAAATGGTGGAAGGGTGAGAGTGTGTATAATCCATGGACTCAACATTAGTCATAAAGAACTCACATACTCATTGAAAAAATCTACAAGTCATCAAAACCAAGCACTACATGCATGCTCCTAGGGAAGGGTTGGTAGGAGTTAACCATCGCGCGATCCCAACCTCCACACATAAGGAAGACAATCAAAGAAACACCTCATGCTTCAAATTTGTTACACAATGGTTACCATACGTGCATGCTACGGGACTTGCAAACCTCAACACAAGTATTTATCAAATTCACAATTAGTCTACTAGCATGACTCTGATATCACCATCCTCATAACTCAAAACAATCATCAAGAATCAAACTTCTCATAGTATTCAATGCACTTTATATGAAAGTTTTTATTATATCCATCTTGGATGCCCATCATATTAGGACTAGTTTTATAGCCAAAGCAAATCACCATGCTGTTCTAAAATACTCAAAATAATATAAGTGAAGCATGAGAGATTAATAATTTCTATAAAATAAAACCACCACCGTGCTCTAAAAAGATATAAGTGAAGGACTAGAGCAATATTGTCTAGCTCAAAAGATATAAGTGAAGCACATAGAGTATTCTAATAAATTCTGATTCATGCGTGTATCTCCCAAAAGGTGTGTACAGCAAGGATGATTGTGGTAAACTAAAAAGCAAATACTCAAATCATACAAGACGCTCCAAGCAAAACACATATCATGTGTTGAATAAAAATATAGCCTCAAGTAAAGTTACCGATGGACGAAGACGAAAGAGGGGATGCCTTCCGGGGCATACCCAAGCTTAGGCTTTTGGTTGTCCTTGAATTTTACTTTGGGGTGACTTGGGCATCCCCAAGCTTAGGCTCTTGCCACTCCTTATTCCAAAATCCATCAAATCTTTACCCAAAAACTTGAAAACTTCACAACACAAAACTTCAACAGAAAATCTCATGAGCTCCATTAGTATAAGAAAATAAGCCACCACTTTTAAGGTACTGCAATGAACTCATTCTTTATTTATATTGGTGTTAAACCTACTGTATTCCAACTTATCTATGGTTCATACCCTCCGATACTACTCATAGATTCATCAAAATAAGCAAACAACACACGGAAAACAGAATCTGTCAAAAACAGAACAGTCTGTAGCAATCTGTAACTTTTAAATACTTATGTAACTCTAAAAAAATCTGAAATAAGTTGGTGGACGTTAGTAATTTGTTTATTAATCATCTGCAAAAATAATCAACCTAAAAGCACTCTCCTGTAAAAAGTGACAGCTATTCTCGTGAGCGCAAACGTTTCTGTTTTTTACAGCAAGATCGCAAAGACTTCACCCAAGTCTTCCCAAAGATTCTACTTGGCACAAAAACTAATTTAAATATAAAACCACATCTAACCAGAAGCTAGATGAATTATTTATTACTAAGCAGGAGCAAAAAGCAAATAACAAAAATAAAATTGGGTTGCCTCCCAACAAGCACTATCGTTTAAAGCCCCTAGCTAGGCATTGAGATTACGATGATGCTCACATGAAAGACGAGAATCGAAGCGCAAAGATAGCATCATGAAACACGTGACAAACACATCTAAGTCTAACATACTTCCTATGCATAGGCATCTTATAGGCAAACAAATTATCATAGCAAGCAAAAACTAGCATATGCAAGGAAGCAGAAAGAAACAATAGCAATCTCAACATAACGAGAGGTAATTTAGTAACATGAAAATTTGTACAACCATATTTTCCTCTCTAATAAAAATTACATGTGGGATCATAAGCAAATTCAACAAAATAGCTATCACATAAAATATTTTCAACACGATCCACATGCATGTGAAGTTGACACTCTTCCAAAATAGTGGGATTAACATTAACTAAAGTCATGACCTCTCCAAACCCACTTTTATCAAAAAATTCATAAGATTGAACATTCTCCAAATATGTGGGATCTAAATTTGACACTCTTCCAAACCCACTTTCAATATTATTGCAAAAAATATTATCAATCTCATATTAATCATGGGGCGTAAATAATTTTTCAAGATCATAAGAAGAATCACCCTAATCATGATCATTACAACAAGTAGTTGACATAGCAAAACTAGCATCACCAAGCTTAAGGTTTTACATATTTTTAGTATAATCGACATTAATAGAATTTATAGTAAAATCATTGCAATCATGCTTTTTATTCAAGGAGCTATCATGAATCTCTTCATAAAGCACTTCATCATAATTTTCAGATTCACGAATTTCAAGCAAAACCTCATAAAGATAATCTAGTGCACTCAAATCACTAGAAATTGGTTCATCATAATTGGATCTCTTAAAAACATTAGCAAGTGGATGGGTATCCATAAACTTTTAGCAAGCGAAGATGCAAGCAAAAAGAAGGCACATGGTAACACAAGCAAGCAAAAGATCGAACGGAAGAAGGGAGAAGAAAAGGCAAAGGTTTTCGAAAATCGTTTTAGAAGTGGGGGTGAGGAAAATGAGAGGCGAATGGAAAATAATGTAATGCGAGGGAGAAGATTTTATGATGGGTACTTGGTATGGCTTGACTTGACGTAGATCTCCCCAGCAACGACACCAGAAATTGGCAAGTTGACGGGAGACAAATCTTGACTTTACTTGGTGTAAATCTCTCCGGCAATGGCGCCAGAAATCCTTCTTGCTACCTCTTGAGCTTGCGTTGGTTTTTCCCTTGAAGAGGAAAGGGTGATGCAGCAAAGTAGCATAAGTATTTCCTTCAGTTTTGAGAACCAAGGTATCAATCCAGTAGGAGACGACACACAAGTTACCTAGTACCTGCACAAACAATTAAGAACCTTGCAACCAACGCGATAAAGGGTTATCAATCCCTTCAAAGTCACTCGCAAAAGTGAGATCTGATAGAGATAATAAAGTAAATATTTTTGGTATTTTTGTTGTATAGATTGGAAAGTAAAGATTGCAAAATAGTAAATGAGATGCGATATAAATAAAAGAGATGTAATATAATAGGAAAGAGACCCGAGGGCCATAGGTTTCACTAGTGGCTCTCTCAAGATAGCATGTATTACGGTGGGTGAACAAATTACTGCCGAGCAATTGATAGAAAAGCACATAATTATGAAGATATCTAAGGCAATGATCATGAATATAGGCATCATGTCCATGTCAAGTAGAACGAAACGATTCTGCATCTACTACTATTACTCCACACATTGACCGCTATCTAGCATGCATCTAGAGTATTAAGTTCATAAGAACGGAGTAACGCATTAAGCAAGATGACATGATGTAGAGGGATAAACTCAAGCAATATGATATAAACCCCATATTTTTATCCTCGATGGCAACAATACAATAGATGCCTTGCTGCCCCTACTGTCACTGGAAAAGGACACCACAAGATTGAACCCAAAGCTAAGCACTTCTCCCATTGCAAGAAAGATCAATCTAGTAGGCCAAACTAAACCGATAATTCGAAGAGACTTGCAAAGATATCAAATCATGCATATAAGAATTCAGAGAAGAACCAAATAATATTCATACATAATCTTGTTCACAAATCCACAATTCATCGGATCTCGACAAACACACCGCAAAACAGTATTACATCAAATAGATCTCCAAGAACATCGAGGAGAACTTTGTATTGAGAATCAAAGAGAGAAAAGAAGCCATCTAGCTAATAACTATGGACCCGAAGGTCTGTGGTAAACTACTCACGCTTCATCGGAGAGGCAATGGTGTTGATGTAGAAGCCCTCCATGATCGATTCCCTCTTCGACAGATTGCCAGAAAAGGTCCCAAGATGGGATCTCATGGGTATAGAATGTTGCGGCAATGGAAAAGTGGTTTCGTGGCTCCCCCTGATGTTTCTAGGGTATAAGAGTATATATAGGCAAAATAAGTACGTCGATGGAGCTACGAGGAGCCCAGGAGGGTGGGGGCGCGCCCTCCTACCTTGTGGCTTCCTCGTGGCATTCCAGACTTCTACTCCAAGTATTCTAGATTGCTTTCGGTCCAAGAAAGATCATCGCAAAGGTTTCATTCCGTTTGGACTCCGTTTGGTATTCCTTTTATGCAAAACTCTAAAATAGGCAAAAAACAGAAACTGGCACTAGGCCTCCAACTATTAGGTTAGTCCCAAAAATAATATAAATGAGCATATTAAAGCCCATTAAACATCCAAAACAGATAATATAATAGCATGGAACAATCAAAAATTATAGATACGTTGGAGACGTATCACCCCGCACCGCACGAACGCTGTGGAGCTCGAGGATGAGAAGAATATGGGCCACGACGGAGGAGGGCTTCAGCCGGAGTTGAACTCGTGGCCACAGGACACCGGAGGAGGAGACAGAGGTAGGGGAGGGTCCGTCGGACTATGGTGGATGCGATGGTGGTGGTGGAACAGAGAGGGAGGCTCGGACTCGTCGGAGCAGGCAGGGCAGGGGCGGCGGCCATGGAGGCAACAAAGGGGCAGGCGGGGCTCCGACGATGATCTGAGAGGCTAGGGAGGGGTAGGGGAGAGTGGCAAGTGCGATGGAGAGCTCGGGAGGCCGCGGGGAAGGGCTTAAATAGGCGGGCGAGGGAGGCCGTGGCCGAGTGCTGCCGCTCGAGCTCAGCCAAAGCTCTGGCGAGGCTCAGCGATCACGGGAGTGCACGGGAATGCGACAAGGCAGAGATGACAGGCTTCACGAGGCAGAGGAGGCCAAGAGGCATGGGGAGGAACAAGACAACGACGAACAAAGCCAAACGGCCACTGTGCACCCGCGTGCATGTGGCGGCTAGCGTCGGTGAGCAAGCTGCCGGAGGGGAGCAAGTTCCAGGGCGACGACAACGACATGGTGAAGCCTATAGACACGCTCACGTGCACGACGACGAGAGACGAATTGACTAGAGGAAAACAACACTCTGGATGTAGACTCGACCTGTAGAGCGCGCGCACATGTGCCAATCCGCGTGGTCACTCATGTTTCCTTGAACTATGTCGGTATATCCCCAAAGAGGAAGGGATGATGCAGCACAACAACGGTATATATTTCTCTCAGTGATGAGACCAAGGTTATCGAAGCAGTAGGAGAACCACGCAACACCACTTAAACAGCTCCTGCACACAAAGAACAAATACTTGCAACCCGATGTATGAGTGGGGTTGTCAATCCCTCACGGGTAAAAAGATAGTTAAAATTGTAGTAGATTGGATAAATAGATCTCACGGGAACGCGAGATAAAATAAATTACTGAAAATTGCAGCAAGGTATTTTTGGGTTAATAGATCTGAAAATAAAAGCAAATAAAAATAGATCGCAAAGGCAAATATATTAAAGAAGAGACCCGGGGGCCGTAGGTTTCACTAGTGGCTTCTCTCGAGAAAAATAGCAAACGGTGGGTAAACAATTACTGTTGGGCAATTAATAGAACTTCAAATACTCATAATGATACCAGGCAATGATCATTATATAGGCATCATGTCCAGGATTAGTAGACCGACTCCTGCCTGCATCTACTACTATAACTCCACACATCGCGCTATCTAGCATGCATCTAGTGTATTAAGTTCATGGGAAAATGGAGTAATGCAATAAGAATGATGACATGATGTAGACAAGATCTATTTATGTAGAAATAGACCCCATCTTATTACCCTCAATAGCAACGATACATATGTGTCATTTCCCCTTCTGTCACTGGGATCAAGCACTGTAAGATCGAACCCATCACAAAGCACCTCTTCACATTCCAAGATAAATAAATCAAGCTGGCCAAACAAAACCCAAATATCGGAGAAGAAATACGAGGTTATAAGCAATCATGCATATAAGAGATCAAAGAAGACTCAAATAACTTTCATGGATAAAAACATAGAGCTGATCATAAACTCAAAGTTCATCGGATCCCAACAAACACATCGCAAAAAGAGTTACATCATATGGATCTCCAAGAGACCATTGTATTGAGAATCAAACGAGACAGAGGAAGCCATCTAGCTACTAATTACGGACCCGTGGGTCTACCTACTCACACATCATTAGAGAGGCACCAACGGACATGATGAACCCCTCCGTTATGGTGTCTAGATTGGATCTGGTGTTTCTATGACTTGCGGCGGCTGGAGTTGATTTTCGTTGACTCCCCTATGGTTTCTGGAATATTTGGGTATTCATAGAGCAAAGAGGCGGTGCGGGAGGCCACCGAGGTGGGCATAACCCACCTTGGCGTGCCTGGGCCCCCAGGAGCGCCCTGGTGGGTTGTGCCCCCTCGGGCACCACTCTGGTGCTTCTTCGGCCCATCTTGTGTCTTCTGGTCCAGAAAAAAAATCCACAAAAAGTTTCGTTGCGTTTGGACTCCGTTTGGTATTGATTTACTGCCATGTAAAAAACAAGCAGAAAACAAAAACTAGCACTTGGCACTATGTCAATAGGTTAGTAGCAAAAAATGATATAAAATTATTATAAAATGATTGTAAAACATCCAAGAATGATAATATAACAGCATGGAACAATCACAAATTATAGATACGTTGGAGACGTATGAACATCCCCAAGCTTAATTCCTGCTCGTCCTCGAGTAGGTAAATGATAAAAATAGAATTTTTGATGTGGAATGGTGCCTAACATGTTCATCACATATTCTTTTCTTTGTAGCATGGACATTTGGACTTCTATATGGTTCAAAGCAATAGTCTAGTTTTGACATGAAGACTTTAATACTCAAGCATATCAACAAGCAACCATGTCTTTCAAAATATCAACACTAAAGCAAGTTATCCGTAGCCCATTATGCTCAATCATTGATCCATTCATGAAACACACTCGAATACTAGCTATACCCAATGCTGAAGTACTCTCATAGTGCCCCTTAGTTGGTTATAAGAGAAGATGGAGACTCAAGTAAAATAAAATTGAATAAAGTAAAAGAAAGGCCCTTCACGGAGGGAAGTAGGGATTTGTAGAGGTGCCAGAGCTCAAAGTCAAAATTGAGAGATAATTTTTTTTGGGAAGCATACTTTTCCCACCAACGAAAATGAATTAGAGTTCCCAATACTTTCCGTGCTAGATATATCATAGGCGGTTCCCAAACAGAAAATAAAGTTTATTCCTTTTTCCACCATACGTTCACTTTCCATGGATAACTGTATCCACGGGTGCCCTCCATACCAACACCTTCCAAGGAATTTATTATTTGACAACATAAAGTAAATTTATTTTTCATTTCGGGATTGGGCATCCCTAATACCTTTGTCGTACTCTTGTGCATTGACAAGTGAATAAACACTCATCGTGAGAATAACACATCCAGCATGGAAAATATCGGCCACCCCTCACCGCCTCGCGAGCGGTACGAGCACACAAAAGAGAAATTTATTTTTAAAATTAGAGATGGCACATACGAATTTGCTTAGAACGGCACAAAAATACCGCATATAGGTAGGTATAGTGGACTCATATGGCAAAACTGGTTTAAAGGATTTGGATGCACAAGTAGTGATCATACTTAGTGCAAAATAATGGCTAGCAAAAAGATTGAGAAGCGTCCAATCAAGAAATGAAAAATCTCATAAGCGAGCATTAAGCATAACTAACACTAAATAATGCACCACAAGTAGGATGTACTTTTCATTGCATAACTATTGACTTTCGTGCTTGCATAGGGAATCACAAACCTTAACACCAATATTCTTACTAAAGCATAATTACTCATCAACATGACTCATATAAGTATCATCATATCTCAAAACCATTACAAAGAACCAAGTTTATTTTGTCCAATGATCTTCATGAAAGTTTTTATTATATCCTCCTTGGATATCTATCACTTTGGGACTAGTTTCATATGTTACTTTTAATAAGCTCAAACAAATATAAGTGAAGAACATGAGCATAATATTTCTTTCTCTCAAAATAATCTAAGTGAAGAAAGAGAGAATTTCTTAAATTTTTTACTAACTCTCAAATAAATCTAAGTGAAGCATGAGAGCATTTATTTAAAAATAACAAAGCACACCATGCTCAAAAAGATATAAGTGAAGCACTAGAGCAATTCCATGGCTCTAAAAATTTAAGTGAAGCATAGGAGCAAGCATAGCATAATTTTTGGCTCTCCCAAAAAGGTGAGTCCAGCAAGGTTTCAAGACTAAAAATAAAAAGCAAAACAAGCAAAGACTCATATCATACAAGATGCTCCAATAAAAACTCATAATATGTGACGAATAAAAATATAGCTCCAAGTAAAATACCGATGGCCGTTAGAAGAAAGAGGTGATGCCACTCGGGGGCATACCCAAGCTTAGGTGCTTGATACTTCTTGAATATTATCTTGGGATGCCTCGGGCATCCCCAAGCTTAGCCTTTTGCTAATCCTTATTCCTTCATCCATCATAATATCACCCAAAACTTGAAAACTTCAATCACACAAAACTCAACAAAACCTTCGTGAGATCCGTTAGTATAAGAAAGCAAACCACTACTATAAGTACTGTTGCAAACCTATTCGTATTTTATTTTTGCATTATGTCTATTGCATTCCAACTTTTCTATGGCAAAAACTCTTCAAAGAAAACCATAGAATCATCAAAACAAGCACACAACGCAAAGAGAACACAATCTGTCAAAAACAGAACAATCTGTAGCAATCTGGATATTTCGAATACTTCTATAACTCCAAAAATTCTGAAAATTTAGGACAAAGTGGGCAATTTTTATATCAATCTTGTGTAAAAAAAATCAGAGCAAAAGCACGTTGCTGTTAAAAATGGGAATTTTTCGGAGTGCAAAAGTTTATGTTTTTCAGCAAGATAAAATTAACTATCACCCAAACACAGTAATTTAAACCACAAATACACATCTAAACAGAGGCATAATTGGGTATTTTATTGAAAACAGCAATAAAACCAAAATGCAAAAAGATACAATTTGGGTTGCCTCCCAACGAGCGCTATCAATTTACGCCCCTAGCTAGGCATAAAATTTTATTGATGCTCACATAAAAGACAAGAATTGAAGTATAAAGGGAGCATCATGAAACATGTGTCAAACACATTTAAGTCTAACATACTTACTATGCATAGGAATTTTATAAGCAAACAAATTATCAAGACAAGAAACATCTAACATATGCAAAGAAGAGGAATAAAATATTGACGATCTCAACATAACGAGAGGTAATTTAGTAACATGAAAATTTCTACATCCATATTTTCCTCTCTCATAATAATTACATGTAGGATCATAATGAAATTCAACAATATAACTATCACATAAAATATTCTCTTCATGATCCACATGCATGCAAAGTTGGCACTCTTCCAAAATAGTGGGATTATCATCAAATAAAGTCATGACCTCTCCAAGCCCACTCTCATAAAAAAATTCATAAGATTGAGCACTCTCCAAATATGTGGGATTATTTTTACCTAAAGTTGACGCTCTTCCAAACCCACTTTTAGTATTATTGCAAGCATATTCAACATGAGATTTAAATAAATTGTGAAGATCAAAAGAATCATTATCACCCCAATCATGATCATTGAAATAAGTAGTAGACATAGCAATATTAGCATCCCCAAGCTTGGGGTTTTGCATATTGTTAGCACAATTGACATTAATAGAATTTGTAATAACAACGTTGCAATCATGCTTTTCATTCAAGGAGCTATCATGAATCACTTTATAAATTCCTTTGTTTAACACTTCATCAAAAATTTCACATTCATAAATCTCAACCAAAACTTCGTAAAGTTAATCTAGTGAACTCAATTTACTAGCAATTGGTTCATCATAATTGGATCTTTTGAAAAGATTAGCAATTGGATGAGGATCCATATCAATAGATTTGTAGCAAACAAAGATGCAAGCAAATAGAAGACACGTGGCAACACAAGCAAACAACAGATTTGACGAGAAAATGACAAAGAAAAAGAGGGCGAATAAAACGGAAAAGTTTTGTGAAGCGGGGGAGAGGAAAACGAGAGGCAAATGGAAAATAATGTAAATTGCAAGGAGATGAGATTTCTGATTAGGAACCTGGTTGATGTTGATGATGTTTCCCCGGCAACGTCGCCAGAAATTCCTTTTGATGTTTGCTTGAACTACGTCGGTATTTCCCCAAAGAGGAAGGGATGATGCAGCACAACAACGGTAGGTGTCGGGGGGATGAACCCCAGGCAGGCAACGAAACCCGGATCCTTTTCAAAAATAGCGGGGCCCGCATCGCCCCTCAAACCGGCACGCGCCTGACCGGGTCGCTCGACCCAGCAAGGCCTGCAACCTGGCCAGACTCTCCGACCCAGCAAGGTATGTCGACCCGGCCTCAGCAACTGGCGCGAGACAATTCAACCCGGCTTAACCAAGGCTTTCCCAACAAGCCGACCCCACCCGTGGCGTGCACCGCAATCCAGCCATGGGTCAGCTCCCGTCCCATCCAGGCCGTACGATGGGACGAGCCTCCAATCACCGATGACCAAGACAACAGTGCTTCCACTCATGCGTATGGTCAGCCGGAGCATGGCAACAGTGCCCCTCACCTACCCGCTGACTAGGGATGGCGTGGCAACAATGCTCCCGCCCTCACCACTGACGACAACAAGCGGCAACATGACGGGAAGCCATTATACACGACTCGACTCAGCCACGCCCTCGCGATCGACAAGATGGCGCATAGTCCCCCTAGGCACGTGGGGCCCGCACCTAGGGGAACCCGGCAAACCACAAGCCCCCAGCGGGACCCAGCCCGGGATCCCGGACACCGACAATATGGACCCACTGACTCAGCGTATTACCATTGTAACCCTGGGGGGTTGGTCTATAAAACCCCCCAGGAGCCCACACATACAGGGGCATGTGGTGTGTGATGTACGTAGAGAAAGGCAAGTAAGCATAGGACTAGCCACCAAAGCAACACCGGAGAGAAGGAGCAGCCCAAGACTTGGCCAGCTTCCTTCCTCCCACCATACAGCTCCAGGAGCAGCATTGTACTATCGATCATCCAACCACACTTGGCAGGACTAGGAGTATTATCTCTCCGGAGAGCCCCGAACCTGGGTATGATCGGCGTCCCGTGCCCACTCATGCCAACCTCGCCTCTGGAGCCCACCAGTGCCCTCGAGCCTCCTCCTCTCTTTAGCCATCCCTTGGCATCTACCGTGCGCCGACCACGACAGTTGGTGCCCACCATGGGGTAGCTCGAGGAGCTGGCCGGGAGCATGCTTCAGACGGGGCCCTTCTCCTACTCCAATGAGTCCGTCGCGCTGGCGGACGACGTCATCGGCGCGCTCGCCACTTCCTTCACCGCGCTGCGCATCTCCGATGCATTCGCGGCCGATGAGTACCCCGGCGAGGTGCTCATCTACTCCGACTCTCCCCTCTCCCTCGGCGGTGGCATTGCCGTCGGGGCGATGGACGTCCATGTGGAGGTTTTCATCACCGACGATGACACCTCCTCCTCGTCAAGCAAGACGAGGAAGGCCGCAGAAGCCAGGCTCCCAGCAGAACAGACCGAGCCGTCCGATCCGCTGCACGCCGTGATGTAGAGCCTCCGTATCCCCATCGGTACCAACGTTGCCAAGGCATGATCTCAGCTCGAGGAAAGGCGCCAGCAGATGCTGGACCTGTCCGAGATGCTCGCCGCCACCAAGCGTCGCCTGGAGGCCGCTCAGCTGGAGCACGCCGCTGCCCACGGATTCACGCCCGCCACGGCCGAGCCAAGCCGGGTCGCCGATGTGCGTACTCGGGGAGGAGCGATCGGCTGGGCCCTCGGCGCCGTCCGAACCGTCTACGCGACCCCAGTGAAGAACATGCGCGCTGCCCAAGCAGCCGCAGTCGGCCTGGACCGGTTCACGGGTGAAGAGCTGCAGGAGCGCATCGGGCGGATGCGTGAGCTCCTCCACGCAGCCAACACCCAGCAGGATCGCCTCAACCAACTCGCCAAGCCGGCGGGATCCGGCTCCGCCCGCCTTGGCGGACTCGGCGAACTTCTGCACACGTCTTCCTCACCGCCCGGCGAGGCGCACTCTGGCCAAGCCCGGACTCGGTGCAACCCGGCCGCCGCGGCCGCCGATGTCCTGGGCGATGAGCCCGCCCTGGAGACCCAGCGAGGACCCGGCCAGCATGGCGGGCGTCCGGCTCCGACCGACCCGGCCCGTCGGGGCCCGGCCGCCAGTCGACTCGGCCCGCGCGCCATTGGCGATGCCGACGCTCGCCACTGCCTCGATCAGCTCGCTCGCTCCCTAGAGGTGGAGGAGAGCGGCGCTATCGGGCCGGCGTGCTTCGGCCCACGCATCCAGGAGGAGCCCTTCCCCAAAGGGTTTATGCTCCCCTGCGACACCCCCAAGTACAACGGGACTGTGAAGCTGGAAGACTGGCTCACCGACTACACCACGACCATTGGCTTCACCGGTGCCAATCGCTGTCTCGCCATGCGCTACGCACCGCTCATGCTCCAGGGATTGGCCTACACGTGGTTGAATAGTCTGCCGATGGGCAGTATCAACGCGTGGGTCGATTTCAAAGAGGCCTTTGTCCGCAACTTCACGGGGACCTACAAGAGACCCGGCCGCCCTAGCCAGCTCGCCATGTGCGTGCAGGGGCCGACGGAGACCGGTCGTGAGTACCTCGCACGCTGGATCGAGCTTCGAAACAGCTGCGAGGGCGTCCATGAAGTCCAGGCGATCCAGTACTTCGTCAACGGGTGCCGAGACAACACCCTCCTCAAGCAGAAGCTCTTACGCTCCGAGCCGGCCACCATGGCCGTGCTCATGGTGACGGCGGATAAATACGCCAATGCCGAATCCGCCATGAAGATCCAGGTGGCAGTGGACAAAGCCGGCAAGGCGAAGCCGGTTCCTCCTCCGAAGCCGGCCGGCGAGAGCAGCCGGCAGCAGCATCACCAGAACAACAAGCGCAAGGCCGACCAACCGGTGCAGCGTCACGACAACTGGCTCGTCGCGTCCGCCGAGCCTGCGGCGGACCCAACGGCGAGGCGCCGGCAGACCGGCAAGATGGCATGGCAGCCCGCCATGAGTTTCGAAGAAATGCTCGATGCCCAATGCAAGCACCACAGTGGCGCAAGACCCACCACGCACACACTTCGGCAGTGCGCCATCACCAAGCGCATCATGAGGGGCAACGTCCCGCCTCCTCCGACTCCGGCTCCAGCTCCAGGCGTGGGACAGCCACCTCCACCTCCATCGCTGCCTCCCGCTGGCGGCGTGATGCGCAACAGCGCCTACCCGGACCAGAACGCGGCCTACGTCGTCTTCACCAGCCTCGGCGATGACAACCGCAGCGAGCGCCTCCTTCGGCAGGAGGTGAACACCGTCGTCCCAGCCAAGCTGGAGTTCATGCGTTGGTTGGATCGCCCGATCACCTGGACCCGGGAGGATCACCCGGCGGTCATGCCGAGTCCGGGTGGTTACGCCCTCGTCCTCAACCCAACCATCGTCGCGCGGCGCACATGCAAGTTCTCCCGAGTTCTCATCGACGGTGGCAGCAGCATCAACATCCTCTACCGCGACACAATGACCAAGCTCGGCCTCAAGCCCGAGGACCTGGAGCCGACCCGGATGATCTTCCACGGCATCTTGCCCGACCTCTCCTGCTCTCCCATTGGCCGGGTCCGGCTCGATGTCCTGTTCAGTGACAACAGCCACTTCCAGCACGAACCAATCTGGTTCGAGGTGGTGGACCTGTCCAGCGCGTATCACGCGTTGCTAGGCCGTCCCGCGCTCGCCAAGTTCATGGTGGTTCCCTACTACGCGTATCTGAAGATGAAGATGCTGGGTCCCAAGGGCCTCATCACCATCACCGGCGATTACTGCAAGTCCCTGGAGTGCACCCGAGACGGCGCCAAGTTGGCCGAGTCGCTGGTCATTGCCGAGGAGCGGCGCCAGCTCGACCGGATCGTCGCCTTGGCAGGCGAGGCCTCCGCTGCGTCGATCCCGACCACGGACCTGGCCGACGAAGCCGCCTTCAGACCCTCCAAGGAAACCAAGAAAGTGAAGCTCAACCCGAAAGACCCCAGCTGTAGCAAGTACGTTGTCGTAGGTGCCCGCCTCGACAGCAAATAGGAAGGCGAGCTCGTCGATTTCCTCCGTGAAAATCGGGATATCTTTGCATGGACCCCCAAGGACATGCCGGGTATCCCGAGGAAGTACGCCGAGCACAAATTTCATGTCCGCAAGGACGCCAAGCCTGTCCGTCAACCCCTCCGACGATTTTCCGAAGAGAAGAGAAGAACCATTGGTCAAGAGGTCGCCAAGCTTTTGGCGGCCGGCTTCATAATGGAAGTGTTTCACCCCGAGTGGCTAGCCAATCCAGTCCTCGTCCTGAAGAACAAGACCTGGTGCATGTGTATCGACTACACCAGCCTCGACAAGGCCTGTCCCAAGGATCTATTCGCTCTCCCGCGGATCGACCAAGTCATCGACTCGACCATCGGGTGCGAGCTCCTGTCCTTCCTGGACACTTACTCTGGCTACCAATAGATCAAGCTGGACCCAGCCGACGCCCTGAAGATGTCCTTCATCCTGCCCTTTGGGGCGTATTGCTAAATCACCATGTCGTTCGGCTTGAAGAACGCCGGCGCCACCTTCCAATGCCGCATGCAGAAATGCCTGCTACCGCAACTCGGCCGCAATATCCACGTATACGTGGACAACATCGTGGTGAAGACCAAGCAGCACCTTACGCTTCTCGACGATTTGAAGGAAACATTCGCCAACCTCCGCGAATACAAGGTCAAGCTTAACCCGGAAAAGTGCGTCTTCGGCGTCCCGGACGGAAAGCTACTCGGCTTCCTTGTCTCGGAACGCGGCATTGAGGCGAACCCGGAGAAGATCAAGGCCATCGAGCGCATGCGCAAGCCGGCTCTGCTGCGCGATGTCAAGAAGTTCACCGGATGCTTGGCCTCGGTCAGCCGGTTTTTAAGACAGCTGGGCGAGAGGGCGCTACCCCTGTACCAGCTGATGAAGAAGACAAGCCCGTTCGAATGGAACGACAAGGTAGACGAGGCCTTCCAAGACCTCAAGCGCATGCTCTCCACCGCACCAGTCCTGGCCGCGCCGACCGACACGGAGCCGCTGTTCCTCTACATAGCCACGACCTCACGGGCGGTCAGCACGGTGCTGGTGGTCGAGCGACCAGAGAAGGGCAAGATCCAAGCCGTTCAGCGCCTGGTCTACTACCTGAGCGAGCTGCTCTCCATCTCCAAGCAGAACTACCCGCACTACCAGAAGATGTGTTACGATGTGTACCTCACCGCCAAGAAGCCAAAGCAGTACTTCCAAGAGCACGTCGTCACCGTGGTCAGCACAACGCCTATCGGAGAAATCATCGGGTGCCGGGATGCCTCTGGCCGGGTCGCCAAGTGGGCGATCCAGCTAGCCGGCCACACCATCCTCTACGAGCCCCGCACCATGATCAAGTCTCATGCCCTGGCCGACTTCCTCGTCGACTGGACCGAGACCCAGTACTTGTTGCCGCCTCCCGACTCGACGCACTGGCGCATGCATTTTGATGGATCCAAGATGAAGCTCGGCCTGGGGGCTGGCATCGTACTGTCGTCCCCAAAGGGCGACCGGCTCCGCTACGCGCTCCAGATCCACTTCGCCGCCTCCAACAACATCGCCAAGTACGAAGCCCTTGTGCACAGCCTCTGGCTTGCCAAGGAACTCGGCATCCGGCGCATCCTGTGCTACGGCGACTCGGACCTGGTAGTGCAGCAGTGCTCCCGCGAATGGGACGCCCGCGACTCCAACATGGCAAGCTACCGCTTCCTCGTCCAGAAGCTGTCCAGATCCTTCGAGGGTTGCGAGTTCCTCCATGTACCGTGCACGGAGAACGAAGTAGCTGACACGCTCGCCAAGATCGCATCATCCCGTCAAGCCATCCCATCTAGCATCTCCCTCGAGCACCTGCACAAGCCGTCCGTCAAGCCATCGCCGGACTCCGAGTCCATCCACGTTCCAGACAACCCGACCGCACCTCAACCTGGCCCAGGGACTGCTGAACCCGGCCCGGGGGCTGCTCTGCTCGACCCGGCCACCATCGCCCCGGACCCGGCCGTCGCCATCCCCGAGCCAGGGGCTGCTCAACCAAGCCCGGGGACTGACGACTCGGAACCCGCCCTGGTGGCCGTCTTCGCCGTGGTTACAGCTCCATCTTGGGCCCTCCCAATATCAGAATTCTTGGAGAACGAGGTTCTCCCCATGGACAAGACCGAAGCTCAGCAAGTGCAGCGCCGGGCGTCCGCCTACAGCATCATCAACAACAAGCTTGCCAAGCACAGCTCCACCGGCCTGTTCCAACACCGCATCGAGCAGGAACGAGGCATCGACATCCTCCTCGACATTCACCAGGGCGAGTGCGGGCACCACGCTGCATCGCGATCCCTAGTGGCCAATGCGTTCCGCCATGGTTTCTACTGGCCAATGGCCCTCGAGGATACAGAGTCACTCGTTCTCAAGTGTGAGGGGTGCCAACACTTCAGCAAACGCAGCCACTAGCCGGCGTCAGCACTCCGCACCATACCGATCGCCTGGCCCTTCGCGGTCTGGGGACTCGACATGGTGGGAGCCTTCAAAACCGCTCGAGGCGGCATGCCGCACTTGCTGGTGGCAGTGGACAAATTCACCAAGTGGATCGAGGCAAGACCAATCAAGAAACTGGACGGGCCAACAGCCGTCCGGTTCATCAAGGACATAGTGGTGCGCTATGGCATGCCGAACAACATCATCACCGACAACGACACCAACTTCGCCAAGGGCGCGCTCGAGCAATACTGCTCCATCTCCGGCATCCGCCTCGACCTGGCCTCCGTTGCACATCCGTAGTCCAACGGGCAGGTCGAGCGGGCCAATGGACTCATCCTGTCCGGTGTCAAGCCACGACTCATCGAGCCACTCATCCGCTCACCCGGCAGCTGGCTAGACGAGTTGCCGGCCGTTCTCTGGAGTCTACGCACCATGCCGAATCGATCGACCGGGTTCACCCTATTCGTCCTCGTTTATGGAGCCGAAGCCGTCATCCCGAGCGATGTCGAGTTCGACTCGCCGCGCGTCGCGATGTACACCGAAGCCGAAGCCAGAGAAGCATGCGGAGATGGTGTCGACCTGCTCGAAGAAGCGCGCCTCCTGGCACTCAGCCGTTCGGCCATCTACCAGCAAGGCCTGAGGCACTACCACAACAAGAAGATCAAGCCCCTCGCATTCCGCGAGGGCGACCTCGTCCTCTGACTCGTCCAAGAGCAAGCAGGCCAGCACAAGTTGTCCCCTCCATGGGAGCACCCATTCATTGTAAGCAGGGCCATGCTCGACCGCAAAGCCTACTACCCCATCGATGCACGCAAGTCAAGGAAGCACAAGAAGGACACCGCCGGCAAAGAAACGACCCGGCCGGGGAACGCGGAACTCCTCCGCCCGTTTTACAGTTGGCCACACGAGTGTATGTATCGTTGCCTTTTGTAAATGCATGAAACTATGGGGTTCCCGAACGAGACTCGGGGGCTGCCTTTTGTCGACCAATTTATTGTGTCCTCATTTTCCTGCATCACTACACCACTGAACCCGGCCACCAGTCCGACTCGCTCGACCCAGGGGCTCGGGGGCAGGCCGGCTCGGTTGCCACTCCGCCGCCTTACTTGGTGATTCCTGATAAAGTTAGGATGCCGCGGCCCCCCACTTCGCCCTAAAGCCACAGATCCAGCTTTGGCTATCGGCTGGCAAGCACAACGGGCCAAAGCTCCTTTACGCTTCATACACTAAGTCAAAGGCTGCCGGTTCGATCAACCCGGCCCGCCGCTCATCAAATAAGTTGCCGCACGACCGGCTGCTCGCCAACCGGCTTCACCGGATTACCGCCAGCCGACCCAATGGGTGTTTCGCTCATGCTAAAAGTTTCAAAGGAGCCAAGTCCCGCGGGCCCCTCTCGAAGAATCGAACTCCTTGTCATGCACCAGAGCCTCGGCCGTCTAACTCGCGCGGGGGGGGGGGGGGGGGGGGGGGGGGTTGAGAAAGGAAAAGCACATGAAATCGGTCCAAAAAAGCGGAAGGCAAGAGCAAAAGCACTCACGACATTTACACACAAATATTTAAGAAAAGGCCCACGACCCGAGTTCATTACACCCTAAAACCCGTAGTGGGTGGGTGGACCTTCTACTTAACAAATTTTACAAAGTGTCTCAGGCATCTCCAGCGCCGCATCGCGACGTCGACGACCCTCCCCTGGCGCCTCGGGATCCAGCAAGGCGCCGGTGTCCTCCTTGGCATTCGCGTCACGGTAGGCGCCCGTCTCCTTCGAGCTCCCCTCCGGATCATGGAGAAGCAAGCCGAAGTCGTCGCCGTCCACGACCCTGCCATCTTTCGTCCGCTCCGGATGGAACTCGTCGTGGAAGACGAACTCAGCGATGTAGCTGGCCCGGGAGGCGATCCGGCTGGCTTGCTCCTGCAGCAACTGCTCCGAGCCGGCCCGCTGGCCCATCAGCGCATCCAGCTGAAGGTCCGGATGCCAAGACAGCGCGAACCGAAGCGCCATCTCAACGCTGGCATGAGCGGCGGAGACGCGCCACTCGCCAAGCCGGTCCAGCCCCATCTCCAGCCAGCGCGCCAGGCACGTGAAGCTGCTCGGCACGACGGCGCCCGGCCAAAGGGCCGCCGTCATTGCAGTACCAGCCTAGGACAGCCGTCCCATCTGTGTTCCCAAGACCAGTAGGCGGGCCTAAGCAGCGGCGATGATCTCCGGGAAGGTCCAGGCCACCCGCGGATCCGTTCCGGACCCAGCTACGCTAGTCGGGTCGCGCTGATAGCGGACGGCTTCCTCCGCCAGCCGCTGCATCTTCGGGAAGGCCCCTGTCACAAAATAAGAAGCAATTTAGAAGAAGAACAACAAGGAAGAAAGGCTGAATCCCGACCTGGTAAATTACAAGAAAAAACACTTACTGGAGAAGGACTCTTCCTGCGCTTCGAGCAACGTTCCACGCCGCTCCCATTCAATGGCACGGTCGCGCTCCTTGAGCGACTTCTCCAGGTCGACCGCGTTGGCAAGGGCCGCCTTCAGCTCGGCTTCCTTGTCGGCAGCCGCCTTCTCGGCCACCTCGAGGCGATGGCCTCGTCCTGACGGGCCCCCTCAGCCGTGGTGACCTGCCCCGCAGGCGATCCAACTCGGCCTGGAGCCGACCCTTGTCGTCGGCCAGCTGGCCGCGCTGCTGGTCCGCCTCCACCAGGGCCTGCTGCGTCTCCACCACCTTGGCAGCTTCCGCCTTAAGGATCTCCACCTCGGCCTCCAGGCGGCTCTTGTGACCCGTCAACTGCTCATGCAGCCGGTTGGCCTCATCAAGAGATCGTCGGGACGCGGCCACCTTTGCCCTCGCCTGCGCTGCCTCGACGCCAAGATGGCCGGTGTCGGCAACGAGCCGGTCATAGTGATGACCGGCCCGGAGCAGACGAGTTCACCAAATATGAAGACAAGACTTAAGATTTGGCCCAACTGTTACACAGTTGACCCAAATCTCGGGGGCTACACCCAGTGGGTGCGCTAGCGCGCCCCCACTAGAAATGAGCACAAGGATACTTGCGGCGACGCGAAGCTCCTCCTTGGCGGCGAGCTGCTCCTTGAGCTCTCGGTGCTTTCCCACGAGACGGTTGTAAGCAGCGACCCGGAAGGCGTCGAGATGCTGAAGAAGACAGAAGTCAGAACAAGGCCAACACTCTAAAGATTCGACCCAACTACTATGTAGTTGGCCCGAACCTCGGGGGCTACAACCAGTGGGTGCGCTGGCGCGCCCCCACAAAGAAGAAATCGCAAGAAAGGAAAGGCTCACCAGAATGGCGCACTCCAGGTCGCGCGTCCGCTCCACCTCGGCCCGGGCAAAGGCCTCGAGCCAGTCCGTCCGCCCGCGCGGGCGGCGGCTGACGGCGTCCAGCGCTGCCTCCTCCTGAGTCTGAGGCCCGAAGACTACGGCGCCCCCGTTCCGCGCCGGCTGCGGTGCGGCGGCCCGGCGTCCTCCCTCCCGGGGCACCAAGGCGTGCTCCCCGTTGGCCGCTCCCGACGCCGTCGATAACCCGGACACCGGGACGCCCTGCGTCATCACCTCTGGTCCGGACATCGGGACGACCTGCTGCACCACCAACGTCCCAGCTGCCCGGGTGGCCTCCGGCACCACCATCTGCGGTGCCCCCTCCAACACCGGCAGCGCCTCCGGCACCACCACCCGCAGCGCCTCTTCCAAGACGGCGCCGCCTCCACCACCATCAGCCCCCGCACGCTCGACCACGTCAGCCCGCGGCGGGGTATCATCCCTCACCTCCACGACCTCCCGGTCGGGGATCACCACCTCAGCCCGGCCTCCAAAGCCACGCTCCCTCGCTGACGACGGCTCAAAGACAGTAGCCGCCACCACCATGCCCTCCGTCATCCCGCGCCAGGCCGGCTCCGCGCCGGCTCGCGCCCATGCCGCTGCCGCATCGGTCCAAGCCCGGACTAACACCGCCTCCAGCTCCGCCTCGGCCCTGTTCCTGTCCCGCCAGGCCAAGGCTTCGGCGTCGCTCGGGTCCAGGCTGAGGTTCGAATCGGCCCGTCCCTCTGACGGTGTCCTGGACTAGGGGGTACTCACCACGTCATCCCCCGATCAGTTAGATTGAGCCGAGGACCCCCATGGCCGTATACTCATGGGCCAGTTCGGACAGTTGCAGCATACAAGGAAGATTCCACAAGACTTGGTGATCAAGACAAGGACTCCTCCCCCACCGGCGTATTCGGCTAGGACTCTTGTTATCCTAGGCCTCTGGTACATTATATAAACCGTGGCCAGGCTAGTCGATAGATGATTATGATATTACTCATCATACCTCTAGGGTTTAGACCACAACATATGATCTCGAGGTAGATCAACTCTTGTAACCCCTATATTCATTATAGTCAATCAAGCAGCATGTAGGGTATTATCTCATCAAGAGAGCCCGAAGCTGGGTAAAATCTCGTGTTCATGTTACCATTGATCCTAAGATGCACAGCTTGGGACCCCCTACCTGAGATCCACCGGTTTTGACACCGACATTGGTGCTTTCATTGAGAGTTCCATTGTGTGATCGGCGAAAGGATCAATGGCTCGACTGCAGGTCAACTGCGACGTCGATTTCTTTGTCACCAGCTCGACTGGTCACCTTGGCTTGACCGAGGACTGCTCCCTACCTCCGATCGTCATGTTCAGATGAGGGTCTTCATCAACATCAACTCCGATCTCTATCAAGATCATGGAGGAGTCATCCGTGGAGCTCGGGGGCTCAACGTCAACATTGCCCTCGGGCGACCGTGTTGTTTTTTTGGACAGCAAACTCGTATCCGCCGCCACCGTCTCCTCGAGTCTCGCCTAAACGATTGCTTTGATGGAAGTATGCGGAATTAAGTCTACAACAACCCTGCAAAAATTTCGTCGAGTTCCAATGGAGGAATCTCCGACAATCTCCGATATAACGGAGCCCTGTTGAATCTGGATGAGAATCCGGATGAGTTTGGAGCGGGGTGTCCAGCATCTAGCTCAGACGTCCTTTGGAAGATCCAACCGTTGATCGGCTGCAGAATTCTCATAACTACCACCTGCCAAAAATTCAGCTCGATCCGACCGTCCAAACTCCAGTAACCTTCCGATTAGTGCAACACTTTTTGGATCTGTTTTCTGCGCGAGAACGAATCCGACCCGAGTTCATCTCCTTTAGGAACGGGATTTCAGACATCCTTTTTGAAGGACGTTTTCGTATGGGGTATTGTGTTTTATTTTCAAACACATCCCATTAATATTAAAAGTATTTTTACAATACGATCTTCACCATCGCGCCGGTGTCAAACCGGCTCGACAACATCACTCCACGACGGCTGACCTGCGCTAGACGCGTCGTTGCTCCGTTAAGCCGAGCTCAACTTCTTCGGATCATCATCTCGGCCAGCCGAACCATAGTTCAGCATCGCAAAGGATAAATCTTCACCAACATCGCCGCTACACGGATTACATAGAGCAGGCACACCTGCATGGCCGCACTGTTGCCTCTTCGAGCTAATGTCCGTCACACCGAAATACTTCAACACCTCGGCTAGCATGGCAGCTGCAACAACTCCCCGCCGGCCTGCTCCGTCACCTCGGCTAGACCGGGGACTTGGCTATTTATTCATCAACTTACTTTGAAGACTTCGGCGTCACCAGCCGACCAGCTTCATCACATTAGCTAGACCACGGGCTTCACCGTGGCGAGCCAACCTTTGCCAAGATCGCCATGCCATCGCTTCATCACCCATCAAGCAATGGGTGTGCGGATCGAGTCCCAATTTTGGGAGTAACATTTCTTCGGACTGCTACAACAAATAAACCAGGTGCTATTAATCCCAGCAATTTTTGCTTGTTTGGGTTTATTTTCCCAAGGAATTATTACTCTACTTTGTTCTATCATCTATACACAGGTGTATCAAATGGTGGCCGCATTAACAACGGTCGTGTGGTGGTTCAGCCAGTTTCCGCACATAGTTCGGCAAACGCCGTATCCGGAACTCGGGCCGACCTGTGAATTCGGGCTTTGTCACGCTTTCATTGCGTCACGCCGATGCCCTGCATCGACACTGACCTCGACGCTTAGGCTATATCTCTTTCATTATTTACTTCACTTGTATTAAACAAGTAGAAGAATTTTTTTTAACATTATTATCTTTATTTGTCATTTATTTTGGTTTGCACTATTTTATCTGTGCAGCCAATCGACTCAGACTGAGTCGTGTTGTCGCCTTGGCACGCCGACCTGCTCCATTACCGCGGCTGGACTGGGGGCTTCATCTTCTCGGAGTGCCGGACTCTCTGCTCGGCCACCTTGGGACCAGCCTGGGGGCTGGAACCCTGTCCCACATCAAGCTCGGGCCGCGCCATCAATGCCGAACATATCAACCAGCTAAGTTGCTTTCATGCTCAAAAACTTTCAGTCTTAAATTTTGTTCGGTTTGAACAAGCATTATACTTTTTTGGCAAAAAGTTGCTTGTGAAAAACTTCCCTGTCCAAACTTTGTTTGTGACACACATATTCAAATACCCCGTTTATTTGGGGGCTCCCTTGATGGAGCTTTTCCTCTTGCATATGATTATAATTGTACGGCTTCGTTCCTTGTTCGTGTATTACGCCACAATATGCACCATAATGACCTAAGTGATTTGCAAGCTGGGTTGCCTGGCTCCTGTGCTTACCCCTACGTTCCCGATTGTTCGACTAGGGAGTAAAGGGAGCACATCTGCGATTGTCACGACCGGTTCTTCCGAGCTCTGACCTCAGACTGGGTAAAGCCGAAAGCTAGTGCTCTTATTGTTATTCAATTATGCTCGGCACACAACGGAACTCATGAGTACAAAAAATCTATTGCACAAGTCTCATATTAACAATGAGCACTGAAGAAAGGTATCGGTGGGGGTACTATTTTCTTCGAAGATGCTTCTTACACTTTATCAGTAATATAGCATAAGTTCCCTGAGCGCGCTTTTTCTGTTACAACCTTATGACCTGATTGCCTGGTTATCGGAAACACCGTCGATATTCTCGACAGATGGAGTACATAACACTTTTCGCCCTTTGGCCGAAGAGGGAGAAGCCGACGGTTGGTTAAGACACGTTCAAAGTTCGGGTGCATACATATATGATATAAGTACTTCGGTACATACAATCATTATACATAAAATTCTTTTTACCCAAGTCACTTGGGGGCTCTTAAATTTATATGAGCTGTTTTATAATAAGTGTTCTTCTTCCTAGTCGTTGCAAAGTTTTTTTTTCTATCACTCCTTTTTTCGACGCAAGTGTGTGGTCAATAGCCCGATTTCCCTCTCATCCACCTTCGGGATAGGAGGTTGAAGCCGTAGGCTGACCCGCTTGAAGTCTTGAGATAGGATGTGTCATGTTAAAACACGACAGAAGCACAATTTTTTCTCTAAGACCAATTTTCTGATTGGCACCGAACAATTGATCTAGTTCGGACGTCGAGTTTTTACTAACGTTTTTTGGTTTTCCAATCCTGCGGCACTTTTCAACTATTTGTGTGCTTTTCGCATAAGTCTCGCAGTGCAATGCCGGACACCTTTAGAGATTCGGCAAAATTCTCGGATATTGCTATATATGCATCGGTTTCAAATTGTGTCTTCGGTCGATAGTTGGGTCGCCCGGCTCCTGTGCTTGCCTCCTACATTCCGCTTTGTTCGGTTAGGTGTGCAAAAGGAGAACCACTGCGATTGTGCTTCCAGCTCGCATGGTTAAGCACCTCGGTGGAGAAAGCCGAAAACTGACTGTCACAATAAAGCATAAACCGGTCAGCGATCCAATGACTATATTAAATGACGTGCCGTTCATAACATTGGCCGAAGTGTTTACGGCTTGATCTAGGCTGCCGCCGAACACTAAGCGGGGAGCTACTTGCTGGCCTCCCAAATTTAAGCTCCTATGACTAAGTGAAAGTCATAAAGCCCGCATATTTGATTGCCTCGTTTCCGCCAACACAACCGCCTTCGGGCACCGAGACGTTGGCTAAGGGTTGTTTTGTTATTTCGGAAACACCCTGCGTAGCATCTACAAGGGGGTAGAAGCCGACGATGGGCCACTTTCAGATTATAAACAGCCACAACAGAAGTGAAAATTTGGGTTCATCTAGACCACAGAGTTTGGAAGCTTTTCCCGAACTAAAATCTTCAGTATTTTCCTCCACATTGATCGGAGCTGAGGTTTCATGATCATGCTTAGCATGACAACCCAAATAAAGGAACCGATAGCGGGACTATTTTCTTTGAATGATGTTTCTTATGTTAAACAATAAATATAACATGTCTCTCTGCGTACCTTTGTTTATAAAACCGTATGGACGGATTGCCTTGTTTGCCGTAAATCTTTGCCCTCATAAAGGCTTTATAAAGAAGTACAAACACCCCTTTGTTGCTAGCCGAGGAGGTTGAAGCCGATGGTCGGTCAACAAAGTTTTGTACAATGCGGATCCAAGCATTAATGACGTAAAGTACTTGGATACACAGATTCATTACACATTTGTGATTTACTATGGATATCGATCCTTAATTCGACCTCCCGTGCCCGCATTAAGGCTCGAGGGCTACTAGGCTTCGGACTTATTATTTACAAATATTAAAAGGGCACATCGATCCCCTAATCTGGTGTTGCCACCCGACCAGTGTCTCGGGGGCTACTGCATTGGCAATCCAATGCAGAAAATTTAAAGTGTAGTATAGTTTTCGAGGAGATTATTATCCTCAGGATGGTCGGCCGCACCCAACCTGAGTCTTGAAGACTTTGCACACCGCGTTTCTATTCCTATGTATGCTGCTGAGCTAGGAATTGATCCTCAGGCCGATTTCGCGCATCAACCTGAGTCTCAGGGGCAACTAGGATCAACAGTTTCATGTTTTCCTTCAGGTGCATCTCGGATTTTAGACCGACGCACATACCTTGAGGGCTACTAGCTATATATCTCAGCAGAGAATAAATTATACCACCTCGGAAGCAGCCCGGCATTAAGCTCGGGTGCTAGTGGTTGGCTCCATAGAGGGCATTTCCAGCGTTAAGCTCGGCTAAACTCCTTCAACTTTTTGAACCCAGATGATCTATGACATCTCAGATATAGTCCGACGTTGGAGCTCGGACACAGTCCGCCGTTGGAGCTTGGACACAGTCCGGTGTTAGAGCTTGGATATATTCTAGCGTTGGAGCTCGGAAGCAGTCCGGCGTTGGTGCTTGGCTGCAAAAGATACCTCAAATGCAATCCGGCGTTGGAGCTCGGATGCAAGAGGACGCTGCCACCCGGGAATAACTTCAAACCTGAGGTGTGGCATAGTAATAACAAGGCATTGATAAAGTCCAAAAACTTAAAGGGGCTCCTCGGATACCCGACATATAAACTCTTCGGATTTACTTCATGATCCTCAAGATCGGAGATGAGAAGATTTGTTAAACCAGTTTTCAAGACCGACGACTGAAGATGAAGAACAGTTCAGAACAATCGAGGAGCGTCCCCAACTTGAAGATCGGTTGAGGGGGCTACTGACGGTGTCCTGGACTAGGGGGTACCCACCACGTCGTCCCCCGATCAGTTAGATTGGGCCGAGGACCCCCATGGCCGTATACTCATGGGCTAGCTCGGACAGTTGCCGCATACAAGGAAGATTCCACAAGACTTGGTGATCAAGACAAGGACTCCTCCCCCACTGGCATATTCGGCTAGGACTCTTGTTATCCTAGGCCTCTGGTACATTATATAAACCGTGGCCAGGCTAGTCGATAGATGATTATGATATTACTCATCATACCTCTAGGGTTTAGACCACAACATATGATCTCGAGGTAGATCAACTCTTGTAACCCCTATATTCATTATAGTCAATTAAGCAACATGTAGGGTATTATCTCATCAAGAGAGCCCGAAGCTGGGTAAAATCCTGTGTTCATGTTACCATTGATCCTAAGACGCACATCTTGGGACCCCCTACCTGAGATCCGCTGGTTTTGGCACCGACACCCTCCACCTCGGCCTGGTCGACGAGGTCGTACCAGCTCCTACGGAACGCGGTCCCTTCGGCGACCGCGGCTTCCGCCGCCGCCCTCGCCAGAGCGATCGGCGACCCGAAGAAGAAGAGAGAATAAGCCAAAAAGAAAACGAGACTGGCTCAACAACCCGGGTGCACGCGGAAGATAAAGCTTACCCCGACAAGACAGGAACCGGGGTTGGCCTCCCGTGCCCAGCGCCGCGCTTCCAATTGACCGGCCTTCCAGCCCCGGCCAGGTCCGCCGTGCGCTTTGGGGCTCGGGGTTGCGGCGTGATGCTGTCTTTCCCATGCAGATGGCTCGGCGCCGCCCCATGCGAAGACCCGGCTCCGCCCGCGTCGCTGCCTCCCCCGCCCAACGCAACTACTCCAACAACCGGCGTCAGCATCACCTGCACCATGCCATGGTCAGCAATTCAAGACACATGAAGAAAAATACAAGACTTACCTGCACGACGCCCAGCGCCGGTGTCAAAATCGGCCACCTCCTCCCCGCCGTGGGTCGCGTGCTCCTCTGGTGCCACCGGCGCCACCTGCGATGGAGCCTGGGCGTAAGGATGCCGGATCACGGTCAGAAGCACCTCCCGCGTCGTGTCAGGATGGATGAGAAGGTGCGCAGCAGAAAAGTAAGACGACCAGACACTCACCTGCGGCGCCGGGTTCGACTCACTATACGGTGCCTTGCTGAATCGGCAGTCCTCTCCAAGGTTGATCTTGGAGATGTCATTCACGCCACGCGCGACCTGCTCCGCGGACAGCCGCGTCAACCCCATGCGGTTGGGGTCTTGAAGGCCGATCATTTCACCGATGAGGCAGGAGCGCCTCTGAAGCGGAAGGACCCGGCGCATGATGAACGCGGCAAGGAGGTCGGTGCCGGAGAGCCCCTCCTGCGTCCTTGTCACTCTCACTCGCTCGCAGAGATTGACAATCTCCTGCGACGGGTGCCTGAGCGAGTAGCCCCAGTTCGTCTTCGCCCGCGGCGGCGCGATGGCGAAGGGCGGAAGGTTGATATGGTCCGCACCAAGGTTGCGGATGTAGAAGAAGGAGTTCTGCCACTTCTTGGCAGAATCCTCCAGCAGGATTTTGGGGAAATCCGCCCCCGACAGCTTCAAGATGACGGCGGCGCCACAATCGGCGAACTCCCCGGCTGACGGGCCCTGCTGCTTCAAGGAGAAGAAGCGCGCCCAGAGGTCGATCATGGGCTCGACCCCCAGGTACCCCTCGCAGAGGGTGACAAAGCCGGAGAGCTGGACGATGGCGCCGGCGCCAAGATGATGCGGCTGGAGCCCAAAGAACTCCAGGAACATGCAGAAGAAGGTGCTCCCCGGCAGCCCGAACCCGTGCTCGAAGTGCGTGAGGAAGACCACGCGCTCCTGCTCCTCGGGCCGAGGCCTCTGCTCGCCGCGCGACAGGCGAACACCGACGGCCGTCTCCCGTGGCAGGCGCCGCGACACCTGAAGTTGGATGATGTCCTCGATGGTGACATTCGAACCCATCCAGGAGCCCGATGGCAGCGCCATGGACGAAAGAAGGAGAAAGAAGATGGACGACAGAGGAGTTCTTCTCGGGGTAGCGGGCGCAGCTCTGCGTCAGTTGCATAGAGCAGAGCAAGAGCAGGGGGACGGGAGGGCGCGAGCAAGAATGATGTCCGCCGCCCCTTGCCCCTCCCAATTTATAACCCTCGGTTCAAATGTGTGGGAGTGGGATCATCTGCACGCACCCGTTCCACTACCCCGCAATAAGTGCGCACGTACACGCGCAGTAACTACCCGGGGAAGAGCAACCGGCCCTCGGACGCCGCAATAAATCCACGCGCGTGGGCCAAGGACGCGCGGCGGCGGGCCCTAGCCCGTCACGCAGTCCCGTCACGCGCATGGCCTGTCAGGCCCCTCCGACTTCCGGGCACCACGTGGCGCCCGCGCGAAGCCCGAGGGATTGCCCCAAGATTCAACGGACTCCTCGGTTCCCACCACGGCCGGGATACCATGATCCGGTTTCCGAGAAAACCGGCACACAGTGGGTGTTGCCGGATCCGGCGCTTGCAGAATCCACCTTGCTTAAGGGGGAAACTGCGAAGGCGCACTCATCCGAAGACGGCGGACCTTCACAGCTTTGGGGACTACTGTCGGGAGGATGATCCCCGGACAGGCAACGGAACCTGGATCCTTTTCAAAAATAGCAGGGCCCGCGTCGCCCCTCAAACCGGCACGCGCCTGGCCGGGTCGCTCGACCCGGCAAGGCCCGCAACCCGGACAGACTCTCCGACCCGACAAGGTACGACGACCCGGCCTCAACAACTGGCGCGAGACAATCCAACCCAGCGCAACCAAGGCTTTCCCAACAAGCCAACCCCACCCGTGGCGTGCACCGCAATCCAGCCACGGGTCAGCTCCTGTCCCATCCAAGGCGTACGATGGGACAAGCCTTCAATCACCGATGACCAAGACAACAGTGCTTCCACCCCTGCCTATGGTCAGCCGAGCGTGGCAACAGTGCCCCTCACCTACCCGCTGACCAGGGCTAGCGCGGCAACAGTGCTCCCTCCCTCACCGCTGACGACAGCAAGCGGCAACCTGATGGGAAGCCACTGTACACGACTCGACTCGGCCACGCCCTGACGATCGACAAGAAGGCACACAGTCCCCCTAGGCATGCGGGCCCCGCACCTTGGGGAACCCGGCGAACCACAAGCCCCCAGCGGGACCCAGCCCGGGATCCTGGACACCGACAATACGGACCCACCGACTCGGCGTATTACCATTGTAAACCTGGGCGGTTGGTCTATAAAACCCCCCAAGAGCCCACGCATACAGGGGCATCTGGTGTGTGATGTACGCAGAGAAAGGCAAGTAAGCATAAGACTAGCCACCAAAGCAACACCGGAGAGAAGGAGCAGCCCAAGCCTTGGCCAGCTTCCTTCCTCCCCCATACAACTCGAGGAGCAGCATTGTACTATCGATCTCCAACCACACTCGGAAGGACTAGGCGTATTATCTCTCCAGAGAGCCCCGAACATGGGTATGTTCGGCGTCCGGCGTCCCGCGCCCGCTCATGCCAACCTCGCCTCTAGAGCCCATCAGTGCCCTCGAGCCTCCTCCTCTCTTTAGCCATCCCTTGGCATCTGCCGTGCACCCACCACGACAGTAGGTACTTCCCTAAGTGATGAGACCAAGGTTATCGAACCAATAGGAGAACCACGCAACACCATGTAAACAGATCCTACACACAAAGAATAAATACTTGCACCCCGACGTAAGAGAGGGGCTGTCAATCCCTCATGGGTAAAAAGATAGATAAAATTGTAGTATATTGGATAAATAGATCTCGCGGGAACGCGAGATAAACTAAAACATGAAACATATCAGCCATAGTAATTTTAGCATTATTAAGTTGTACATCTGCATATCCCCTTTGATTTCCGGCTACAATCCAAGAATATTGTTGATTAACATCATTGAAAACTTGTTGGATCATATCCAAAACAGGGACTTCCTTTTTAATATTCTCATCAAAGATGTGATCATTGCCAAGAAAATGTATTAATAAATAGTCATTATTGTAAAGGATCTCATATATTACCGGTTTTTCATGGTTCATACAATAATAATAAAAAAGATCTCCCTAGCTTCCCGCACTATGTAATCAAACTCATTATGATAGGTTCAAAGCAAGCAAAGAGGCGAATAAGAAGAAGGCAAACAAAAATATTTTTGTACTTTTGCAAAATCTTTTTAGAAGTAGGGGAGATGAAAACGAGAGGCAAATGGAAAATAAATTTAATTGCAAGGAGATGAGAGATTATGCGTAGGTACTTGATAGATTTTGACGATGTCTTCCCGCAACAATGCTAGAAATTCTTCTTGGTTGCTTGTAATCTGCATTGGTATTTCCCCGAAGAGGAGAGGACGATGCAGCACAACAAAGGTAAGTATTTCCTCAAAGAAAGATTTTTATCTCACTCTTCCTTTCACGCGTGAGGAAATTGACGGGGTCATTAAAGAAATGCCAGGTGATAGGGCCCCTGGTCCGAACGGTTTTAGTGGTCTTTTCCTCAAAGCGTGTTGGCCAATCATCAAGGAAGACTTCTACTCGTTGTGTGATCAATTCTATGCAGGAACACTTAATCTCCAGAGCATTAATGATGGATTGATTACTCTGACCCGAAAAGAATGTGTCTCCATCCACAGTTAATGATTACAGGCTAATCACACTCCTTAATTGCTGCCTTAAACTCATTACTTTGCTCCTGGCCAACTGTGTGCAGAAGGTCATTCTGAAAATTATTCATTGTAACCAATATGGATTCATACGTGGAAGATCTATACAATATTGGCTTGCATGTACATTCCAATACATCCACCAATGCCAAGCTTCCAAACGCTCGATCGTTCTGCTAAAGCTCGATTTTGCCAAAGCCTTCTACACCATCGAGCATGACCCCATGATCAACATTATGAGACATATGGGTTTTAATGAAAAATGGCTGTCCTAGATAAATTCAATTTTCTCTTCTGGAAGATCTTCAATTCTCCTAAACGGTGTTCCGGGCATACAATTCCATTGCAGGTGTGGTGTCCGACAGGGCGATCCGCTGTCTCCACTTATTTTCGTGCTGGTGGCCGACCTCCTTCAGTCTGGAATTAATGAAGCTTATAGGGAGGGTAAAATCCAGCTACCCTTTCCATCTAATGGAAATATGGACTACCCTATTATTCAGTACACCGATGACACGATTCTTCTCATGCTTGCTTGCCCTCATCAACCCTTGATTATTAAAGGCATCCTCACGAAATACGCACAGTCCATCGGTCTTAGATCAATTTCCACAAGTCAACACTAATTCCAATAAACTTGGACGCTGATCTGTCTGCATAACTTGCTGTTATCTTCGAGTGTACAATTGGTACCATGCCTTTTACCTATCTTGGCCTGCCTCTGGGCACGTCTCGGCCTACCATTCATGAATTTATGCCCCTAGTCAACACAGTTGAACGAAGTTTGTCCTCTACACTGTCCCTTATGTCCCATGTTGGCAAGATGACACTCCTCAACTCCACAGTTACCTTGCTTCTTATATATGCAATGTGCATGTTGCACTTTCCACCCAAACTCATAGATCTTCTGGACAAGATTAGGCGCAGATGCTTATGGATCAAGAGTACTGAACAAGGAGATAAATGTAACTCTTTGGCTGCCTGGGACATGGTTTGTAAACCTAAAAATAAGGGAGGACTTGGAGTGCTCAATCTTCAAACACAAAATGATGCATTGCTTTTTAAATTCCTGCATAAATTCTACAACAAGATGGATATCCCTTGGGTGCGACTCACTTGGGACTCGTACTACGCCCAAAAAATTCCACATGCTTGTGAACCGGTTGGCTCGTTCTGGTGGAAGGACATACTCAAGCTCACTCCTAAGTTTAGAGGAATTTCTCAAGTCAATATTGTTTGCGGCACCACATCTCTGCTTTGGAAAGATTTGTGGGAAGGGCAGCTTATGCAAGACTCCCATTCTCGGGCTTTCTCCCACTCTTTGGACAAAGATGTTTCTGTCAAAGATTTCTTAGGGATCACGTCGCTGTGGGAAACATTTCATCTACCCTTGACCCCCAGGCGCTTGCAGAGGTCAGGGACATGCAAACAATTGCGACTCACCTACAGCCCTCCACGATAGCCTCGGATATTTGGCACTACACATGGGGCAAGGCCATCTACAAATCAACTGATTACTATAAATTTTTCTTCAAAGACGTCCAGGTTCACCAAGTGTTCTGTTGGATCTGGAAATCAAAATGCACGATGAAGTTGAAGGTTTTTGCCTGGCTACTCTTCCATGACAGGCTCAATACGAGGAACATGCTGAAAAGAAGGCACTACAACATAGGAGATGACCACAATTGCCTCTTGTGTGGAATGAATATTGAGGTAACGGTGGAACAAATGATCTTCAGCTGTTTTTTCAACAAGCTTTGCTGGGATAAACTTGGGATTAGTTGCGAGCCTTTGCATGGTCGTTTGCAAGCTATTGAGGCTCAAAGATTCGATCATCCCACTCCTATGTTCTTGGAAAAAATAAATGTGGCAGCCTGGAGTATTTGGAAGGAGAGAAATAACAAACACTTTAGAGCAATAATGCCATCCTTCAACTCCTGGCTGGGCAGAGTCAAGAAAGACTTTGGGCTTCTTCAACATAGAGTCAAAGAGGAGCGTAGGCCCTTTGTGCTGAACTTTGTACACTCCCTATAGTTGCTACTCCCTGTTTCTCTTACTTCACTTATCACAAAGTTGACAAAGTTGTCCTATACCTCCCCCCATGTAAATACTCATTGTATAGTGTATCCTTTATTATTAATATATTAACACGGTATGAGCCTTTCCTACTGTTCACGGTCAACAAAAAGGTAAGTATTTCCCTCAGTTATGAAACCAAGGTTATCAGTCTAGTAGGAGAACCAAGCAACACTATGTAAACATCACCTGCACACAAACAACAACAAAATGCAACCCAACGCGTAAGATGGGCTGTCAGTCCCTCAACGGTATTGAGAAAGATTAAATTGTATATGTTTTGATAAATAGATATAAATAAAACAAAAAATAAAATAAATAGATAAAAATTGCAGCAAGGTATTTTTGGATTTAATGTATGATAGGAAAGTAGACCCGCGGCCATAATTTTCACTAGAGGCTTCTCTCAGGAAAATAACATACGGTGGGTAAACAAATTATTGTTGGGCAATTGATAGAAAAGCGAATAATCATGACGATATCCAAGGCAATGATCATGTATATAGGCATCACGTCCAAGCTAGATTAGTAGACCGAAACGATTCTGCATCTACTACTATTACTCCACACATCGACCACTATCGAGCATGCATCTAGTGTATTAAGTTCATGGAAAATTGGAGTGATGCAATAAGAACGATGACATGTTGTAGACAAGATAAACTCATGTATGAATAAACCCCATCTTGTTACCCTTAATAGCAATGATACATGCATTCTGTCACTGAGATTGAGCATCACAAGATCGAACCCACCACAAAGCACCTCTTCCCATGGAAAGATAAATCAATCTAGTTGGCCAAACCAAACCAATAAATCGGAGAAGAAATACGAGGCTATAACAATCATGCATAAAAGAGTTCAACAAAGACTCCAGTAATATTCATGGATAGAACTGATCATAAACTCACAATGCATAGGATCCCAACAAACACACCGCAAAAAAGAGTTGCATCAAACAGATCTCCAAGAACATCGAGGAGAACATTGTATTGAAGATCAAAAAGAGAGAATAAGCAATCTAACAACTAACTACAAACCCGTAGCTCTGTGGTAAACTACTCACGCATCATCGGAGGGGCAACAAGGATGATGAAGAACCCCTCCGTGATTGTTGCTCCCCCTGGCAAAGTGCCGAAAAAGGCCTCTAGATTAGATCTCGTGGTTCTAGAACTTGCGGCAACGGAAAAAGTATTTCGTCGACTCCCCTATGGGTTTTGGGATTTAAGAGTATTTATAGAGGCGGAGGTAGGTCAAGTGGGTGCCCCCATGGGCTCCACTACCCACCAGGGTGCGCCTAGGGCCCCTGGCGCACCCTGGCGCCTAGTGGGCCCCACAGGCCTCCTCTCATGGGCTCCATTGGCTCCCAGGGTGTCTTTTGGCCAGAAAAAAATCTCCAAAAAGTTTCGTGGCATTTGGACTTTGTTTGGTATTTATATTCTGCAAAGTAAAAAACAAGCAAAAAATAGCATCTGGCAGTGGGTACTATGTCAATAGGTTAGATGCAAACAATGATATAAAGTTGCTATTAAATTTATATAGAACATCCAAGATTGATAATATAATGTCATGGAACAATAAAAAATTATACATATGTTGGGGACGTATCAGGGCCCTCAACCCCCGGGTGTGCCTGGGTCGGCGACCACCAAAGGGCGTGACCCCTCTGTCCACCCCGAGTGCCCGGGCTTTCACCCGCCAGGTGCGCGGCCCCTTCACATGGCGCTCCCCCGGGTGCCCGGCCCCTCTCCCAGGTGCCACCCCTGGTGCCCTGCCTTCTACTCCCTAACGACCCCAGGTGCCCGGACATACCGAGACATGCCTGTGTGCAAGTAGGGTTAAATGACCCTTGTACCCTCCTCTCTTCCCCTAATCTTCTTAGACTATAAGTACTCCATCCCCAGCTCAAAACTAGGGTTAGCAAAGTATTGGATATGATCTAGAGAGAGCTTTGCTCATCTACCCCTCCTCATGGAGATCAAGACCTCCTAGGACAAGATCCCCTAATGGAAATCAAGACTCCATCTTGGGAAGGATCTATGTAGATCATCAAGACATCATATACTCTTGGATTTGGGATGAACTCTACCATGTATCTGTGTTCTCTTTGTTTTTCATGTACCATTGTGGATCTTGTGTGGATTTGGGTCTAGTGGATGTGTGATTGGACTTGTTCTTGAGTGTCCCTCTTTTGATTTCCCTGTGTTCTTCGTGGAACCCCCCTCCAATTCGTGAAAGATCACCATTTAGGGTCTCCACCCTACAACATCTTGGACCAGAGCCATGGTTAACATGAATTTGGAGTCCTCCCCCTCGTTTTCTAGACTGATTTTGTTGCTTTTTGTCCCAATTTGAAAATCCCCACCAAAAAATAGCCATGCTATTTTTTGCATTTTGTTGGTTCTTGTCAGTTTTGTTGATTTTAATCCGTGGATCTAGTGTTTGGAAAGTGGATCTACCTCTCTTGGCATTCCCTAGCCCCAATTTTTCTTTTTAACCATCCAATTTTGAGCTTGAAATCAAGTTCTTTCGCCCCCTAGTTTGAGATCTGAAATTTTCATCCAACTCGGCCTACCCCGGGTACCCGGACCCCTTTACCCCAGGTTCCCAAACCCCCGGGACATTTCTATGCTAGCCTCTACCCACCCCGGCCCCCCAGACCCCTTTTCCGCGGGCACCCGGACCCCCGGGCAACTTTTCTCACAACCCTCCTTGAACACACCGGGCCCCCGCAGCCCCCAGTTTCAGCCCACCTCCGAAACTTGTTTCGGCCATAACTAATTCATCCAGAGTCCAATTTTCGCGTTCTTTAGCTTGTTTTGTACCTATTGACATACACCATCCCACGAAAAATACTTCCACCATCATTTGACTCCATCAAATTTTTGGAATTTGGTCACCTTTTCCTAGGCCCTCCACCATATCATCCGCAATACCACCATCGACTTCCGCAATGTAACCCATTTTATTTTGCATTACATTTGTGGTTGCTTGAGTTGTGATTTGAGTCTCATAAGGTCTTTCGGCTACTTAGGGACGGTTACTTCTTCATCAAGCACCAATGACTTGTATTGTTACATCGACTACATCCACCACGAGCTTCCGCAACCGACGATGATCATCCATCTTTTGAGACCATCTTCAACCGGAAGCAAGGCCGGTTACCCCCTGACTTCGTGAAAGGTTTAGTGTGATGAAGGTATCCATTCCATCATAAACTTTTCCTTCCTTGCCATTACACTTTGATAGCCCCACCATCTTTGCGAATACCTTCATACCTATTGAGACTAGCATTCCGAGTATTATCGGGCTTAGTGAAAACATGAGCACCTTAGTGATAAATATCATGTTGTTTCATAATTTGATATATTATATAGTGCAATTGCTTTCTCCCATGCATACTTTGTGATACTTGTCTCATGTATTGGGTTGAGGATCAATAAGCATAGTGGAAAGGAAGAGTAGATCAAAAAAATATCAAAAAAAGAGAGAGCTTATAAGCAAGAAAAAGATCCAAAGCTTATAAGCAAAGAGCGGAGCATGAAAAGAGATACTTGTGCATGTGGATACATGGAATAGGAAATATTTTGCTTGGATGCATATATGTTGGTGCCAAGTGGTGAATCGTGCCCAAGTGCGTAGTCCACCTAGTGCTCTCCTAGTGTTTGTGCAACACGAGCTTAGTCTTCATTAGGCAATTTTGTATTTCTCATCCCTAGAGTTGCACAAGCCCCATTATCCCATCGCGTGTGTTTCTTTATTGCCTCATCTATATTTGTGATCACTTGCTTTGCATTTTGATTCGTTTGGGTTTATTTCAACATTTACAATATATTGGACTTAAATTTGCTTGAATTTTGTGCCACTTGTCCTAACCAAGCCACTCAATAAGCTTTACTTTGTAGGTGTGAGTGAACCGGTACCAATTCCACTATGCTCTCAATTTACATTGAGTGAAACGGGATACATCCGCAACTTTGGGAAAATGTATCTTGGTATTGTTTATCTCATTCCTACTCACCTTTGCTTGACTCTTGTGATGGATAGGCAAAGCACATCTAGTTTGGTCTACCACCACAACGACGAGTTTGATGCCATGAAAAACTTCATCCACGCCAAGATGGATGCTCAAATGAACGAGTGCAAAACCCTCACCAACACCAACAAGAGGTCTTCCTCATATTCGAGAAGGCGCTCAAGTGCACATGCTTTCAAGATGCCATCTCCGGCAAGGTCACATCGGCATCGACACCATCACCGACAAGAACGTGAATGTCAAGAGCTCAACACCAACCACCGCTCTACGACTTCACCATCTACTTTGGCATCTTTGCCAAGCGACTTTAAGGCATCTTCACCTTTGGATGTAGCGAAAGAAGATTCAATTGACGTACAAGGTTTGCCTTCGGCATCTTCACCGACAAGCACCTGAAGAGAAGCTCCCCAAGCTCAAGTCTGTGTCTTCCACGAGTACATTGACCTCAACATCGACCCCGAGATTTAATTCTATGGGACTCAATACCCCGAGGAGAATCTCGAGTGGGTGCGCAAGATGGACGACTACCTCGAGCTACATCAAGCCCCCTTCGAAGATCAAGTGAAGTGCGCCACAAGTAACTTCCACGACCACGTGTAAACCTGGTGGCTTCACACACCTTCGAAGAACTTCCACATGAGTTTGCCCAAGACGAAGAAAGTTATGCGGTGAGAGTTCGTGCCTTCCACCTACACGGAACATCTTCTATGCCAATTGGAGAACACCATCCAAGGATCCAAGTCCATCGATGAGTACTTAATGGAGATGAAGGAAGCCTTGCGGCGAGTCGGTGTGGACGATCCCATTTGGACGAAGTTCCACTTCACAATGGTATTGAACAAAAACATCACGAGGACTATCTTCACAAACAAATATGAGACTCTTGATGACCTCTACAATGGTGATCTCAAGGCAGTGCAAGAACTCAAGAAGGCCAAGGCTTCTCCACCTCGAGCACACTTTGCGATGACCAAGATCCACGACGGTGAGCATGAGGATAGTACCACCACGATGTTCAAGCCCGACGAGATCCACGACGACGCTACCAAGTTCGACTTCACTGCCATCCCTCTTTGTGGCATTCACAATGGCTAGTCTACGACGACTCTTTTTGAAGACGACACGACAACGACTATGACTACAGAGCCTCTCAAGGAACATGCGGTGGCTGGGGGCACGGGGAAGGCATGAGGGGGCGCAGGAGTGGCTGGCGGGGTCTTGGCAGGGTGAGGTGGCAGCCCGAGATTGGCCGGAAGCACGTCGGCGGTGGAGCCAAGTGGAGGTGGGAGGTTGGCCGGGCGCGGGATGCAAGGTGGAAGGGGGATGGCTGCGGCTCAGATCCCAAGGTGGGAGAAGGCTAGGTTTCCAGATTAGGAAGGGGGTGTGTTTATATATGGAAGGGGTTAGGGTTAGGGGGTTTTGGGGGTGTCTCGGGGCCTCGGATCGCCATCTGATGGCTCCGGATCGGAGGGGATTTTAGTGGGCTGGACAAAAGTGGGTGTGGGCTGTGTAGAGAGGCCTTGGGCTGAGAAGAGAGAAGAGAAGGGCAGCCCGGCGGCAGTTTCGGAGACCGAAACGTCCAGCGATTAAACCGGCAACGGTGCCGCTACGGATGACGGTTGGGTTGTCATACGGACTCCGAATGCGATGAAATTTGGCAGGCGGCCTACCTACACTATAATAAGACCGCACGCCTACTCTCATCCCATTCCGAGAACATTTTTAAACCACTCATAAAATAATATTTCGGAGGTGCTACGAGCGCTTGCGAGTGTGTCTGGGCTCAATACGGACAACGGAGAGAACTGGGAAGACCCGGACGGGTGCAAGTTTTAAAAAACATGCAGATGAAAAACAGGTGATGACATGGCAAAATGCAACATGCAAGCAAATGACATGGCAACAACGACGAATAACTGGAAGACACCTGGCGCATCGGGTTGGGGCGTTACAACTCTCCTCCACTAACAAGAGATCTCGTCCCGAGATCTTAGGAACAAGACGGAAGAGAAAGAGGAAGAGGTGAAACAAGAGTGCAAGAGATAAGATGAACAAGGTCAAGAGCACTCGATAGAAAGAGGAACGGAGAATATGACGAGAATGAAAAGCTCAAGAAACAAGATAGACTCTGAAACCACTCCGGTTAGACAAGGTAGAAAAGAATAAGCACGAAAGAATTTGGGCAGCACTCCGGTTGAAAAATTGAAGGATTAGAACATGAACTTCACCCAATAAGATGGCACTTGATGAGATGAACAAAGCAATGCCTCTGGAAGGATTGAAAGAATTGAATGAAAAGAACTTAGAAGGAAGGATTGACTGGAGTTGTTGAGAAAATCAACAACGAAAGAATAAGCTTGTTGTGGACTTATCAAAAACAACTCAAAACTTGAGGTGAAATTATACCAGAACCAATGTCTGAATAGCTGAGAAGAACGAAGAAATGCAAAACTCCATTTCAGAAGAATACGGAGAATTAATTGCACTTCGAGACGCAAGAGGAAAAGATATTTGAGCTCCTCCAACAAGAATCTTGATGAACTCTTGAAGAATGAATTAAATCATGAAGAACCACCATGAAGAAATCCGGTGACAAAAGGATGATGAGATAGAAATGCAGGATGATAGAATAAAGATTAAAGCCTTACATTGATTTAGATGGAGATTCCAACGAAATGAATGTGGAAATTTGAACTCCGGAAAAGAAAAGATGAAAACACTTGGAACTAGAATTTATTCATCAAGAACAAACTCCGAAGAAAGGGGATTAATCACTTCCAGGAAATAAGAATAAGATTTATTGTATGCTTATCCTTCATCAAATTAAATTGAGGACAAGCAATGGATTTTTCATACTACTTATTCTTCTTGAAAAAGGATTGATAAGTGACATATCACAAACTTGAGAAGGTCTTCATGAACCACCGGTATGCTTGGAAAAAATGAATGAATTAATATGATAATCAAAGAAAAAGAATCTTGAACGAACCACCATAAGAATTCAAAAATGACTGATGAAAGAGAATGAATCACCAGGAAGAATTAGAAGAACAAATATGCTTGAGGGGATTTAGATACAAGGTAACGGGAAGAACTCGAGTTGATTAAAGAACATTTTAATGAAGCGCCATGATAAATAGAGAACGATAGCTGGAATGATGGCCTCCGGTGAAAAGAAACAGGAATATAACTTCTGACATACTCCGGATGGGTAAGAAAGAATATCTGACAAATGTAATAATTCGAGAGGATAACATGAAGCTAGAACCACGAATCTTCATGAGAACAGATAAGATTTAGAGGAAAAACTCTTCTTCGGTCTTCAAAGTTGAGAATAGCAACGAGGGACACCACCAAATAATGTTGAGACACTCTGGAAGAATGAAAAGAGGAAAAGTTGAGCCAACAATGAAAATTATTTGAAATTGATCTTGGAAAAGATCTGACTGATGAAATTCATACTTACGTCAAAATCGAAAAGAACTAGGGATGGCTCCGGAATAATTAGAAGAGTCAGGTAAGATCGTGGGAAAAGACCTGTGGGTTAGGGCCCAATAAAGAGAAAAACACCATTGGAAAGGGATGTTGAACAGATAGATGATGCACCGAAACAAATGAAATATTTGAATGAGGTGACAACCTCGAATTCATTGGAACACATGCGAATCTCCTGAGATGTCTTCCGAACTCCGAAATGATTGAATGGCGAGAGGCAAACGAGTAAGGAGAACACTTGATCCAAGGAAAATAATATAATCACTACCGAAAATTGGAATTGAATCCACCGGAGAAGAAAAAGAGATGAAGAATGTCCACCGAGACGAGAATTCACCGGTTGAAATGATTGAGAGAAGACTGAAGAGGCTCCACACGAATGAAATTGATGCTCGAAAGAGACTCAGACTCCGGGAAGAAAAAGGGTGGGAGGGCGGGAAAACAAAGGCAACTTAGAAGGTAGAACCAACGAATAGCTTGAAGAGTTGAAATAATTGAGAAAGAATGCAGAGACTTCGCATGAGTAGGATGGATACTCGATTACGGACTCCGGCTCCGAGGATAAAAAAAGGTGGACGGGTGGGAAAAAGAAAACAACTGAGGGTTGGACTTGCAAAAATGGAGAGGGTCAAATCACCTTGACGAGAAATGCACCAGAGGCAAAGAGCTGAGGAACAACGATCGAAAACCCAACTGCGTGATCCTAAAGAAAGTTTGAAAGGGAAGAGGAGTAATTCAAAACACCTACATCAAGATTCCTCACCAGAGCGACGAAGGGGCTGAGGAGTAAAAAGAATTCCTACTCTCTGATATAACTAGACTCCGAAAACAGTTTTCTTCTAGACTCTACAGCGGCCAAGCTACACGATCAAACAAGGGGGGCTCCTAAGGTCGGTCCTGGCTCTGATACCAACTTGTCACGCCCAATATGCGACCCTATCCTAAAGGAACTCGAAGGTCCCACCAAGGATAGAACCGCATATTGATACGCTTTTGCAAGGTGGATATCATTACATCGTACCATTAAATAATAGTTGGGGATATATACAAGAGGCAAACAATGCCACATGAATACAACAACGAAATACATAAGAGCAACATCCGACTATGGATGAAACACAAACAAAAACTCAACGACATCCACCCTGCTAGCCCAGGCTGCCGACCAGGAACCTATCCCCTGATCGAAGAAGAAGCAGAAGAAGAACTCCAAACAAGCAAACATCGCTCTCGCGTCATGATCATCGCAAAACCTGCACCTGCAACTATTGTTGTAGTAATCTGTGAGCCACGAGGACTCAGCAATCCCATTACCATGGGTATCAAGACTAGCAAAGCTTAATGGGTAAATGAATGGATAAGTGGTGAGGTTGCAGCAGCGACTAAGCATATATGGTGGCTAACATACGCAAATAAGAGCGAGAAGAGAAGCAACAGAATGGCCGTGAAGCTAACAATGATCAAGAAGTGATCCTGAACTCCTACTTGTGTCAAACATAACCCAAAACCATGGTAGTGACAAGGTGGCGAGCAAGAGTGATGCTTCCATCTTTGGAGGCGAGAGTGAGATGATCGAGCATGGGATTTTCCTTCGGTCTTGGAGGCGAGTGATGATGTGCCATCTTAGGCCTTCATCCACAATGACGGTGATGAGACGGTTGAACATCTGATTTTCCCTTTGACCAAGGAGGCATATGGTGATGAATTGAGAGACTTGTGCTTCCATATTGATAGTAAGAGTGACTTCACCACTAGCCCCATATACGATGAGATGCCACAATTCCCATGTGAGGAGAGCCACCACCACCACCACTTGAGTGATTTGAGTGACTCCACCATATGTGACTTTGAGTGCATCTACCTTGAGGGAGGGACTGAGCCACCACCACATAGAGAGAGTGAGGTAGTCGATAGGGCATGTGAGGACATTTACACTTCTAACAACTTTAGCTCATCTATTGTATCTCTCATTTGGTGCTAGGTCCCATATATGACAACGCCCCGATCCTCGACGACTTCATCCCTCCTTTGGACAAGACGATGGCCATGGTGGAATGTTATGCACACCCCACATGGTTCCATCATGATGATGACATTGACCATGATTTGGTCCTTGCCACCTCACCTACACCACATGAGTGGAATGAAAAAGGTAACATAGGTGAAGGTGATGTTCTTGTCTCACTAGTGGAGTATCTTGACATTGAATGCTTGCATGATGTTGATCCACCTATTAACACGCTTCACACTAGTGTGACTACCACATGTGATGATTTATTACCCATTTATGATGGTTTGATGATTTCCATGCGGACTCTATTAGTTGTACATGTTGCGTAGGATTTCTTGTGATAGTTCTCTTGATCACATCATGTTTGACAATTCGCTTGACTTGTCATATGTTCTGCATGAGATCAACCATATGTCATATATGCAATCTCATCATAGTAACTATGCCCATGCCATTAAAATAAACCCAATTTGCATATATGGCATAGATGACAAGCCGATGGTTATATGCATTTGCTTTTCTTGTGATAATATTGATATGCTTCCTTTACATCAATTATCTCATATGCCATGCCATGAACACCTAGCTTTGGACATGCATTGTTTTCCATGTTGTCAATTTTCTCCATATTATGCTTTCACTATTGCTCACGAGGAGACCCCCATAGATTCCTCATACATTTTAGGAGAATTTGATAAATCACATCCATTGCATGATCCTAATAATTACGTGCACAATATTCTCCCCATGAATAACAATGTTATTGATGTGCCATACACTTGCATGGCCAATTTGTGTCCCCGTCACGATATACATAATAATTATGCTTTCATGATGGATGGCATATTTCTATAGTGTGCCTCAAATTTCTTTGAGCATTTCTCATCTTGTGCTAATTCTCACGTGCACATACACACCATGATAGATGATGTGTACATTTACCACACACACACACATTGTTTCGTTTGTGTCTATGTTGTCTAGGTGATCACACTTACTCGTCAACCTCACAGGTGCACGAGTTTATGAAATGAGCTCTAGAGAGCAATGAAGACGTGCGCTACCATGGAGTACTTACCCTCCACCTGCCCACTTCGTGCATTTCTTCTACATGGCCCTCACATGGTTATGGCTTATTGTCCATTATATATCCTTTTCCCATATTGCCATGTTCACTTTGCATGATATGCTCATTCCTATGCCTTTGTCATGCATTGTGACCCATGCTCTGCATTATACATGATCCTTAATTCTCGTAGTAGTATGTGTATTTACAAGCTTGGTGGAGATATCACTTGTCATTGCCATGTTTTCTTTGTGCCCCATGCCTATGATGATCCCTTGATCATGTTTGTTTTCTTGCTTGCGATATGTCATGTGCATTGCCTACGCCTACTATTCACACACATGACAAGATTGCCATGTTTAACTCTAGTATGTTGCTTCTTCGCACTACTAGCTTGCATGCCATGACTATTATGATTATTTGCCTTGTTGGAGACTTGGACTTCTTACGTGTGGTGCATGCTTATTTGAATGTGCTTAATGTCCTTGGTTATGCTCGCACCATATTGATGGGGAACGAATCATGAAAATCAAAAAAAAATTCCTACGAACACCCAAGATCTATCTAGGAGAAGCATAGTAACGAGAGGGGAGAGTGTATCTACATACCTTTATAGACCGAAAGCGGAATCGTATATAACATGGTTGATGTAGTTGTACTTTTCGTGATCCGATCATGATCCAACCAATCTAGTGCCGAACGGACGACACCTCCGGGTTTAGCACATGTGTGGCTCAATGATGTCTCCTCCTACTCCTTGATCCAGCAAGAGAAGGTGGATAAGTAGATGGGATCACAACAAGCATGACGGCGTTGTGGTGATGGTGTTGGTGGAGCTAGTTCAGCAAAGCTTCACCAAGCGCTAAGAACAAGGACGGAGGAACTACGGAGTAACGGGAGAGAGAGAGGCGCCAAGGGCTTAGTGTGTGCTCTTGGGGCGCCCCATCCCATCTATATATAGGTGGAGGGGCATGGGAAACAGTCACTCCAAGCCCTAGGACGCAAGCAAGGGGGAGAGGACTTGGACTCCAAGTCCAATCCTATTCCTACTAGGAGTCCCCTTTTCCCCTTCCCTAGCCACATGGGCTTTTGAGGACTTGGTGCGCCTAGACCACTAAGGCAAGGGTGCCTCTGCTCAGCCCATGCCAGCCCTTGGGTCGTGGTGCACCCACTTGTGGACTTCCAAACCCCTCTGAATCCTCTGGAACCTTCTAGAAGCTTCACAGTACATATAAAAAACTGCACCTTTTTTCGGAACCCAGAATATGACAACCCATATATAAATCTTTACCTCTCGACCATTCCGAAACTCCTCGTTACGTCCTGGATCTCATCCGAGACTCCAAACAACATTCCATTAACAATCATCTAATATCCCAATACTACTCTAGCGTCAACGGACGTTAAGCGTGCGACCCTACGGGTTCGGGAATCATGTAGTCATGGCTGAGACACCTCTCTGGTCAATAACCAATAGTGGAACCTGGATGCCCATATTGATTCCTACATACTCCACGAAGATCTTTTATCGGTTGAACCACGATGTCAAGGATTCAGTTAATCCCATATGCAATTCCCTTTGTTCAGCGATATGTTACTTTCCCGAGATTCGATCGTCGGTATCTCCATACATAGTTCAATCTCGTTACCGACAAACCTCTTTACTCGTTGCGTAATACAAGATCCTGTGACTAACTCATTAGTTACATTGCGTGCAAGCTCAGAGATATCTCTCCATCATACAGAGTCACAAATCTCAGTCTTGATCCATGCCAACCCAACAGATACCTCTGGAGATACCTATAGAGCACCTTTATGATCACCCAGTTACAAAGTGACGCTTGGATACACACTAAGTATTCCTCTGGTGTCATGGAGTTACACAATCTCATGGTTTAAGGAAAATATACTTGACATGAAGAAAACTATAGCAAATAAACTAAACGATCTGATGCTAAGCTTACGGTTGGGTCTTGTCCATCACATCATTCTCCTAATGACGTGATCCCGTTATAAAATGACAATGCATGTCTATGGTTAGGAAACCTTAACATCTTTGATCAATGAGCTAGTCTAGTAGAGGCTCGCTAGGGACACTATGTTGTCTATGTATTCACACGTGTATTTAAGTTTCCGGTCAATACAATTCTAGCATGAATAATCAACATTTATCATGAACTAGGAAATATGATAATAACCAATTTATTACTGCCTCTGTTGCATATTTCCAATAGTCTCCCACTTGCACTAGAGTCAATAATCTAATTTACATAGTTATGAATCTAACACCCATGGAGTCTTGGTGCTGATCATGTTTTGCCCACGGAAGAGGTTTAGTCAACAGGTCTGCCACATTCAGATCCGTATGTACTTTGCAAAGTTCTATGTCTCCATCCTTAACATAATTACGAATGGAGTTGAAGCGGCGCTTGATGTGCTTGGTTCTCTTGTGAAACCTATTCTCCTTGGCAATGGAAATAACTCCAGTGTTTTCACAAAAGATAGTCATTGGATCCGGTGCACTAGGTATTACATCCAGATCTGATATGAACTCCTTCATCCAGACTCCTTTTGCGCTGCTTCCGAAGTAGCTATATACTCCGCTTGATATGTAGATCCCACCACGACGCTCTGCTTGGAACTGCACCAATTGACTGCTCCACCATTTAATATAAATACGTATCTGGTTTGAGACTTAGAGTCATCCGGATCTATGTCAAAACTAGCATCGACGTAACCCTTTATGGCGAGCTCTTCGTCACCTCCATATACGAGAAACATGTCCTTAGTCCTTTTTAGGTACTTTAGAATATTCTTGACCGCTGTCTAGTGATCTACTCCTGGATCACTTTGGTACCTCCTTGCCAGACTTATGGTAAGGCACAAATCAGGTTTGGTACACATCATGGCATACGTTATAGAGCTTATGGCCGAGGCATAGGGAATGACTCTCATCCTTTCTCTTTCTTCTGTTGTGGTCGGGCTTTGAGTCTTACTCAACTTCACACCTTGGAATACAGGAAAGAACCCTTTCTTTGACTGATCCATTTTGAACTTCTTCAAAACTTTGTCAAGGTATGTACTTCGTGAAAGTCCTATTAGGCGGCTTGATCTATCTCTATAGATTTTGATGCTCAATGTGTAAGAAGCTTCACTGAGGTCTTTCATGGAAAAACTCTTATTCAAATATCCTTTTATGATTTCCAAAAATTATATATCATTTCCAATCAACAATATGTCATCCACATATAATATCATAAATGCTATAGAGCTCCCACTCACTTTCTTGTAAATACAAGCTTCTCCATAAGTTTGTATAAAACCAAAAACTTTGATCACTTTATCAAAGCGAATATTCCAATTCCGAAGTTGGTGTAGGCATACTTTGTTAGATCTTGCATACTTTGTTAGCATCCTTAGGATCAACCAAAAACTTTGAAGTTCCATGATCATCATCATTAGCTTCCTCTTCAGTTGGTGTAGGCATCATGGGAACTGCTTTTTGTGATGTGCTACTTTCCAATTTGATAGAAGGTACAATTACCTCATCAAACCTACTTTCCTCCCACTCACTTCTTTTGAGAGCAACTTATTTTCTAGAAAGGACCCATTCTTGGCAACAAAGATCTTGCCCTCGGATCTGTGGTAGAAGGTATACCCAGTTGTCTGTTTAGGGTATCCTATGAAGATGCACTTCTCCGCTTTGGGTTCGAGCTTATCAGGCTGAAGCCTCTTGACATAAGCGTCGCATCCCCAAACTTTAAGAATTGACAACTTAGGTTTCTTTCCAAACCACAACTCATATGGTATCATCTCAACAGATTTAGACGGATCCCTATTTAAAGTGAATGCGGTTGTATCTAAAGCATAACCCCAAAATGAAAGTGGAAAATCGGTAAGAGACATCATAGAACACACCATATCCAATAGAGTATGATTATGACGTTCGAACACACCATTACATTATGGTGTTCCTAGTGGCGTGAGCTGTGAAACAATTCCACATTGTCTTAATTGCATACCAAACTCGTAACTCAAATATTCACCTCCACGATCAGATTATAGAAACTTTATATTCTTGTTACAATGATTTTCCACTCCACTCTGAAATTCCTTGAACTTTTCAAATGTTTCAGACTTGTTTTCATCAAGTAAATATACCCATATCTACTCAAATCGTCTGTGAAGGTAAGAAAATAAAGATATCCACCGTGCGCTACAGCACTCATCACACTGCATACATCAGTATGTATTATTTCGAGTAAGTCACTAGCTCGCTCCATTATACTGGAGAACAAAGTTTCAGTCATCTTGCCTATGAGGCATGGTTCACATGTCTCAAATGATTCATAATCAAGAGATTCCAAAATTCCATCAGCATGGAGTTTCTCCGTGCGCTTTACACCAATTTGACCTAAGCAGCAATGCCACAAATACGTGGTACATCATTATTAACTTTGCATCTTTTGGCATCAACATTATGAATATCTGTATCACTGCGATCGAGATTCAAAAAGAATAAAGCATTCACATGAGGTGCATGACCATAAAAGAAATTACTCATATAAATAGAACAACCATTATTCTCTAAATTAAATGAATGACCATCTTGCAATAAACAAGATCCAGATATAATGTTCATGCTCAACGCAGGCACCAAATAACAATTATTTAGGTTTAAAACTAATCCGGAAGGTAGATGTAGAGGTAGCGTGCCGACGGCGATCACATCAACCTTGGAACCATTTCCAAGAGCATCATCACCTCGTCCTTAGCCAGTCTTTGTTTATTCTGCAGCTCCTATTTTGAGTGACAAATATGAGAAACCGAACCACTATCAAATACCCAGGCGCTACTACGAGCATTAGTAAGGTACACATCAATAACATGTATATCAAATATACCTTTGTTGACATTGCCAGCCTTCTTATCTGCCAAGTACTTGGGGTAGTTCCGCTTCCAGTGACCACTCCCCTTGAATGAGAAGCACTTAGTCTCAGGTTTGAGTCCAGCCTTGGGTTTCTTCATAGGAGCGGCAACTGCTTTACGGTTCTTCTTGAAGTTCCGTTCCTTTCCCTTGCCTTTCTTGAAACTAGTGGTATTTTTAATCATCAACACTTGATGCTCCTTCTTGATTTCTACCTCCGCGGCCTTAAGCATCGCGAAGAGCTCGGGAAGTGTTTTCTCCATCCCTTGCATATTATAGTTCATCACAAAGCCCTTATAGCTTGGTGGTAGTGATTGGAGAATTCTGTCAATAACCGAGTCAACTGCAAGATTAACTCCCAACTGAGTCAAGCGGTTGTGCAACCCAGACATTCTGAGTATATGCTCACTAATAGATCTGTTCTCCTCCATTTTATAGCTAAAGAACTTGTTGGATATGTCATACCTCTCGACGCGGGCATGAGCTTGAAATACTCTCCGTTCCTGGAACATCTCATATGCTCTGTGGTGCACAAAATGTCTTTGGAGCCCCGGGTCTAAGTTGTAAAGCATGGCGCACTGAACTATTGAGTAGTCATCAGAACGTGCCCGCTAGATGTTCACACCATCCACAGACGATGCTAGAGGGGGTGCGTCACCTAGCGGTGCATCAAGGACATAAGCCTTCTATGTAGTAATGAGGATAATCCTCAAGTTACGGACCCGGTCCGTATAATTGCTTCCATCATCTTTCAACTTAGCTTTCTCTAGGAACGCATTAAAATTTAGGGGAACTACAACACGGGCCATTGATCTACAACAAAAATTTTGCAAAGAAAATTAAGACTAAGTTCATGATAATTTAGTTTAGTTAATCAAATTACTAATGAACTCCCACTTAAATCAACATCCCTCAAGTTGTTTAAGTGACACATGATCCAAATCAACTAACCCATCATCATGTGAGATGGGGTAGTCATCAATGGTGAACATCTTTATGTTGATCATATCTACTATATTACTCATGTTCGACCTTTCGGTCTACTGTGTTCCAAGGCCATGTCTATACATGCTAGGCGCGTCATGTTTAACCCAAGTATTCTGCATGTGTAAAAACATGCTTACACCCGTTGTATGCGGACATAGAGTGTATCACACCCGATCATCACGAGGTGCTTCGAAACGATGAACTTTTGCAGTGGTGCATACTCAGGAAGAACACAATTTCTTGAAACTAAGTGAAGGGATCATCTTATAATGCTACCGTCGTTCTAAGCAAAATAAGATGCATAAAAAAGAGAAACATCACATGCAATCAATATGTGACATGATATGGCCATTATCATCTCGTGCCTTTGATCTCCATCTCCAAAGCACCGATATGATCTCCATTGTCACCGGCATGACACCATGATCTCCATCATCGTGTCGTCATGTGGTCTTCTCCGCCAACTATTGCTTCAACAACTATTGATAACGCATAGCGATAAAGTAAAGCAATTACATGGCGATTAATGAATTAAAGACCACTCTATGGCTCCTGCCAGTTGCCGTACTCATCGACATGCAAGTCGTGAACCTATTACAAAACATGATCATCTCATACATCAACATATATCACATCATGTATTGGTAATACCACATCACAACATGCCCTGCAAAAACAAGTTAGACATCCTCTAATTTGTTGTTACAAATTTTACGTGGCTGCTATGGGTAACGAGCAAGAACCTTTCTTACCAATGCAAAGCCACAACGGTGATAATCAAGTTTCCTTCTAAACTTCTATAAGGACCGCCTTCGTCAAATTAGATTCAACTAAAGTAGGAGAGACATACACCCACTAGCCACCTTATTCAAAACAAGTTGCATGTTAGTCGGTGGAATCAGTCTCATGTGCGAGGACATGTAAGGTTGGTCCGAGTCGTTTTATCCCACAATACTTACAAATCCAAATAAGAAAAGAGAGGTAAGCAAATTGAGCATCAAGGCTCACAACTCTTTGTGTTCTACTCGTGCATATACATCTATGCATAGACCTAGCTTTGATACCACTAATGGAGAACGAAGCATGAAAATCAAAAAAATTCCTACGAACACCCCAGATCTATCTAGGAGAAGCATATCAATGAGAGGGGAGAGTGTCTCTACATACCTCGTAGACCAAAAGTGGAAGCGAATATAACGCAGTTGATGTAGTTGTACTCTTCGCGATCTGATCACGATCCAACCGATCTATTGCCGAACGGACGGAACCTCCGAGTTTAGCACACATGCGGTCCAATGATGTCTCTTCCTCCTTGATCTAGCAAGAGAAGGCGGACAAGTAGATGGGATGACAACCAACACGACGGCTTGGTGGTGATAGTGTTGGTGGATCTAGCAAGAGAAGGCGAACAACTAGAACGAGGACGGAGGAACTACGGAGTAACAGGAGAGAGAGGGGTGCCAAGGGCTTGGTGTGTGCTCTTGGGGAACCCCTCCCCTCTATATATAGGTGTAGGGGCGTGGAGAAGAGCCCCTCCAAGCCCTAGGGTGCAGACAAGGGGGAGAGGACTCGGAGTCCAAGTCCAATCCTATTCCTACTAGGACTCCTCTCTTTTTTCCTTCCCTAGCCACATGGGCTTTAGAGGACTTGGTGCGCCTAGACCAATAAGGCCAAGGCGCCTCCCCTCAACCCATGCCAGCCCTTGGGTCGTGGTGAACCCACTTGTGGACTTTCGTACCCCTCCGGAATCCTCGGGAACCTTCTAGAAGCTTCATGGTACAATACCGAAAAAACTACACCTTTTTTCGGAACCCAAAATATGACTTCCCATGTATAAATCTTTACCTCTAGACCATTTCGAGATTCCTCGTGACATCCGGATCTCATATGGGACTCCGAACAACATTCGGTTACCAATCATCAAATATCCCAATACTACTCTAGCGTCAATGAACGTTAAGGGTGCGACGTTGCGGGTTCGGGAATCATGTAGTCATGACCGAGACACCTCTCCAGTCAATAACCAATAGCGGGACCTGGATTCCCATATTGATTCCTACATACTCCACAAAGATCTTTTATCGGTTGAACCACAATGTCAAGGATTCGATTAATCCCGTATGCAATTCACTTTGTTTGGCGATATGTTACTTGCCTGAGATTTGATTGTCTGTATCTCCATACCTAGTTCAATATCATTACCGGCAAGTCTCTTTACTCATTCAATAATAAAAGATCATGTGACTAATTCGTTAGTTACATTTCTTGGAAGCTCTTTAAGATGTTGTATTACTGAGAGGGCCCAGAGATATCTCTCTGTCTTACGGAGTGACAAATCTCAGTCTTGATCCATGACAACCCAATAGATACCTTCGGAGATACCTATAGAGCACCTTTATGATCACCCAGTTAAGAAGTGACGTGTGGATACACACTAAGTATTCCTATGGTGTCAGGGAGTTACACGATCTCATCGTTTAAGAAACAGATACTTGACATGAAGAAAGCTACAGCAAATAAACTAAATGATATTATGCTAAGCTTACGGTTGGGTCTTGTCCATCACATAATTCTCCTAATGATGTGATCCCGTTATCAAATGACAAGTCATGTCTATGGTTAGGAAACCTTGACTATCTTTGATGAATGAGCTAGTCTAGTAGAGGCTCACTAGGGACACTTGTGTTGTCTATGTATTCGTTTCCAGTCAATAGAATTCTAGCATGAACTATAAACATTTATCATGAACAAGAAAATATGATAATAACCAATTTATTATTGCCTCTAGGGCATATTTCAACATATATGTTTACATAACACACCATACCCCCTTGTCCTTACTTATAATACACATGATGAAGACAGTTGTTGGGTATATTGCCGCACGAATACTAGCTACATTTTGCACTCCCGCTAACCTCATTTGTTTTTCCAAGTGTTTGTCATGTTCTTTCATTTTGAAGGATTCACAAGGCGGTCCCGTCATGAGACATCTTTATCATATGAATGCATCTTGTCTTTCCATATCCTCCATGATATATGAGCTTGCACACTTCCTTAGAAATTTGTTGTGATATATATTGATGACCTGTTTCTACATAATGATCACATTTCCCACTACATTTGCATGATAACACCATCGGTTTGAGCAACAATTGCCATGTTCATGCTCTTGATCAACCTTCTCACCATGACATCATCCTACATAATGGTAGCATTTGTCACTTGGTGCACAATAACCTTGCATGAATGCTTTATATGTCATGCTATACCATTTTGCTAAGCTTCATGCTTAAATGATGGACCCCCTGTGTGCGCTAACAATTGTATTTACAAGTGTCCTTTGTGTTTTCTCTTTTTGCATGTATCATATCCCAGAGACATCTTGGCCATGACATACACTATGTTCGACTACAAGCCCGTCCATGTCTACAGTTTCCATGGTGATGAGGTTTACGACCTGAGAGCGGATCTTCCCCGGGAGGGGGGAGATGATCCGGAGCATCCCATGATCATCCCCATGGACATTTCATCACCACCACGAATGCCAAGTGGGTCGATGACGACAACCCATGCACATACCATCGAAACCGAGGTTACCTCTTTCCTCTTTGAACTCCCTTCGAATTCACATGCCAATTGGCTTATACCTCAAACAAAAACATTATGCATTCTTAGGTACCAAGGAGATGACCATGAAGAAGCAAGGAGGGAGATCCAAGAACGCATCGAGCTCCGAGGAGAAGGAGGAGGAATAAAGACCCCAAAAGGAGAAGCGCGTGAGGCCTCGAACCACCCTGGGTGCTCGGCTCCTATGCCCTGGGTGTCCATACCCCGGCCACCAAGCGTGTGCGGCCCCTGACCATCCCGGGTGCCGGTCCGGTGGCCACCAAAGGGTGCGACCCCTCTGTCCAACCCGGGTGCTCGGCCCCTTTACATGACGCTCCCTCGGGTGCCCGACACTCCTTCCAGCAGGCGCCACCACGGGTGCCCCACCTTCCACGCCCCAATGACCCCGGGTGGCCAGACACTTTACCCTGGTTGCCCGAACATACCGAGACATGCCTTCGTGCAACTAGGGTTAAATTACCCTGGTACCCTCCTCTCTTCCCCTAATCTTCCTATATTATAAGTACCCCATCCCCAGCTTGAAATTACGGTTAGCAAAATATTTATATGATCTAGAGAGAGATTTGCTCATCTACCCCTCATGGAGATCAAGACCTCCTAGGAGAAAATCCCCTAGTGGATATCAAGACCCCATCTAGGGAAGGATCTATCTAGATCATCAATACCTCATCTCCTCTTGGATTTGGGATGAAGTCTACCTTGTATCTTTGTTCCCTATGTTGTTCATGTATCATTGTGGATCTTGTGTGGACCTGGGTATAGTGGATGTGTGATTGGACTTGTTCTTGAGTGTTTCTTTTGTGATTTCCCCGTGTTCTTCATATTCTTCATGGCATCCCCTCCAATTCGTGAGAGATCACCATTTAGGGACTCCACCCATCAACATTTATTTCCTGTATAATTAAGTAGCTTTGCATGCTCTTCGATCTATCTATCTTCTTTGACCAAGTTTGATGGATTTTTCTTTGGAGGGAGTAGTTCTTTGTGGTGGGTTCAATCTAGCGGTGCTTTAACCCAGTCACAATAAGGGCCAAGACAAGAATTGTATTGTTGCCACTAAGGATAAAATGTTGGGTTTTTGTCATATTGATTGACTTCTTCCTGTCTACATTATGTCATCTTGCTTATTGCGATACTCTATTTCTTACAAACTTAATACCTTGAGATGCATGCTGGATAGTGGTTTTGAGGTGGAGTATTAGTAGTAGACGCAGTTGGATTACCATTCTATTTATTATAGACATAATGTCTATATGAGATTATGCCATGAATGATCATCGTCATGAATATTGCAATTCGGTCAATTGCCCAACTGTAATTTTTTTTACCATGCTACTTGTTTTTTCCGAGAGAGATGCCACAAGTGAAACTGTCGGATATGGGTTCCGGCAAAACCCTTAAGGTTCGAACTCTAGGGTGCATACGAAGATCTCCTCCTACCGATCCACGCCGATAGCCTCACCGCGATTCTAAGCTAGTACGATGAGCAACACAAGAGACACAAGATTTATACAGGTTCGGGCAACCATTGTGGTGTAATACCCTACTCCTGTGTGTGGTGGTGGATTGCCTCTTGGGCTGATGGTGAACAGTACAGGGGAGGAACAACATCGCGAGGAGAGGTGTTCTTGTGCTGGTCAGGTATTCTGCTTGGGAAGCATTCGATCCATCTCTGGATCAGATGCCTTGCTACTGTGGTGCCTAGCTCTATTTATAGAGGCCCTGGTCCTCTTCCCAAATATGGAGCGGGAAGGGATCCAACAACGGCCGTTTTGAAAGGGGATAGGTAGTACAAGCTATCCTGACTAAAGGTGGTCTTTGACTGCCAAAGGCACTGGTGATGACGCCGTCTTGGGCTCCATGGTGACCTCTGTCCTGCCGTCCTTCTTGTCTTGGTCTTGTTCCATCGATATGGAAACCTTTGCCTGATGCCTTGATACTCCGCGCCTGCGCTTTCCCCCTTTGCACCAAAGAGGAAACGAGGACACTGCGCAAGCTGGCGCCTGCCTGGTCTTGGTCATCATGGCTTGCGTCGTGAGCACCTCGCGAGGTACCCCTCGCCTTGATCTCTCCGCCTCCTCGCGAGCCCGCATGGTGAGGCCACCCCTGAGGACACCTTGCATCGTCCGCCCCGCGAGGCTTGGCTCCTTGCGAGGGTCTTAAGTGTTTGCTAATGAAGACATGTCATAATGGGCCACCAGCTAAGCCACGCTGCAGGCCGCGGGCAGGCAAGTCTGGGGACCCCCGTTCAATGAACGCCGACAGTAGCCCCCGGGCCCAAGGCGCTCTCGGACTTGGCTTAGCAGCAAAGACAAAGGGCAAGTGCGGAGCGCTGCGGGCCCCAACAGCCTGTGGCCTTGGTCACCGTGTGGCGGTTGATTGGACCTGGGCGTCTCCGCTTCCCCATGCTCCCTCGGCAACTGCCTGACTTGATGAGTCCCTGCTGCATGCAAAAAGAGTCATCATTACCTGTGATCATGGAGGCCGACGGTTGGCCTCCTCTGGACTATAAAACGGAGGGGCACAAGCCCCCATTGTCCATCTCTTCTTGCTCCGCCCGCTTCTCCTTCCTCCTCGCGCCCGCTGCTTGCAACATCTCCCATGGCGCCCTGATACGTCTCCAACATATCTATAATTTATGAAGCATTCATGCTATTTTATTATCTGTTTTGAATGATTATGGGCTTTATTATACACTTTTATATTAATTTTGGGACTAACCTATTAACCGGAGGCCCAACCCGTATTGCTGTTTTATTGCCTGTTTCAGTATTTCGAAGAAAAGGAATATCAAACGGAGTCCAAACGGAATGAAACCTTCGGCAACGTGATTTTTTGGAAGAATATCACCCAGGAGACTTGGAGTTCACGTCAGAAGACCCTCAAGGAGGCCAGGAGATAGGAGGGCGCCCCCCCTACTGGGCGCACCCCCCTGTCTCGTGGGCCCCTTGAGCACCTCCCGACCGACTTCTTTCGCCTATATAAGCCTATGTACCCTAAAACATCGAATATCAAGATAGATCAGGAGTTCCGCCGCCGCAAGCCTCTGTAGCCATCGAAAACCTCTCGGGAGCCCTTCCCGGCACCCTGCCGGAGGGGGGATCCTTCACCGGTGGCCATCTTCATCATCCCGGCGCTATCCATGATGAGGAGGGAGGAGTTTACCCTCGGGGCTGAGGGTATGTACCAGTAGCTATGTGTTTGATCTCTCTCCCGTGTTCTCTCTTGTGTTCCCTCTATGGCATGATCTTGATGTATCCCGAGCTTTGCTATTATAGTTGGATCTTATGATGTTTCTCCCCCTCTACTCTTTTGTGATGAATTGAGTTTCCCTTTTAAAGTTATCTTATCGGATTGAGTCTTTTATGAGAACACTTGATGTATGTCTTGCCGTGCTTATCTGTGGTGACAATGAGATATCATGTGCCACTTGATGTATGTTTTGGTGACCAACTTGCGGGTTCCGCCCATGAACCTATGCATAGGGGTTGGCACACGTTCTTGACTCTCCGGTAGAAATTTTGGGGCCCTCTTTGAAGTACTTTGTGTTGCTTGAATAGATGAATCTGAGATTGTGTGATGCATATCGTATAATCATGCCCATGGATACTTGAGGTGACAATGGAGTAGCTAGGTGACATTAGGGTTTTGGTTGATTTGTGTCTTAAGGTGTTATTCTAGTACGAACTCTTGAATAGATTGATCCGAAAGAATAACTTTGAGGTGGTTTCGTACCCTACCATGATCTCTTCATTTGTTCTCCTCTATTAGTTGCTTTGGAGTGACTCTTTGTTGCATGTTGAGGGATTGTTATATGATCTATCTATGTTATTATTGTTGAGAGAACTTGCACTAGTGAAAGTATGAACCCTAGGCCTTGTTTCCTATCATTGCAATACCGTTTACGCTCACTTTTACCACTTGTTACCTTGCTATTTTAATAATTTCAGATTACAAATACCTTTATCTACCATCCATATTGCACTTGTATCACCATCTCTTCACCGAACTAGTGCACCTATACAATTTACCATTGTATTGGGTGTGTTGGGGACACAAGAGACTCTTTGCTATTTGGTTGCAGGGTTGTTTGAGAGAGACCATCTTCATCCTACGCCTCCCACGGATTGATAAACCTTAGGTCATCCACTTGAGGGGAATTTGCTATTGTCCTACAAACATGTGCACTTGCAGGCCCAACAATGTCTACAAGAAGAAGGTTGTCTAGTAGACATCAAGCTCTTTTCTGGCGATGTTGCCGGGGAGGTGAGTGCTTGAAGGTATATCTTTAGATCTTGCAATCGAATCTTTTTGTTTCTTGTTTTATCACTAGTTTAGTCTATAAAAGAAAACTACAAAAAATGGAATTGAGTTTGTCTCATACGCTTCATCTTTTTAATATCTTTCGTGAGTATGATGGAAAGGAAAATTGTGCTCAAGTGCTAGAAGAAGAGATCTATAAAATGTTTGGTACTAAATCATTGAATAATGAGCATGATTGCAATGTTGTTAGTATGAACTCCTTGAATATCCATGATGTTAATGATATGCAAAAGCCATAAGCTTGGGGATGCTATGTTTGATGAATATGATATTTTTTGTCCCCCAAGTTTTGATGAGAATATTTATTATGATGAAAGCATGCCTCCTATTTATGATGATTATATTGATGAAAGTGGGTTTGGACGAATGTCAACTTTAGGAAGTAATGATCCCACTATTTTGGAGGATGTTGAATCTTATTGTGAGAAATATGAAAGTGGATTTGGAAGAGTGTCAACTTTATTTAGTGATAACTCCACTATTTTGGAAGAGGTTCCAATTGATTATGAGAACAAAGTTGCTATCTATAATGATTATTGTGATGACTTGTATGCTATTAAGAATAATGATAACCATGAAACTTGTCATCATGATTTTAGTTCAATTGGATTATGCTTCACATAATGGTTATTTTGTTGAGTTTGCTCCCACTACTATTGATAAGAATAAATTTGCTTATGTGGAGAGTAGTCAATTTATTATGCTTGTAGATCATGAAAAGAATGTTTTAGGTGCTGGTTATATTGTTGAATTCATTCATGATGCTACTGAAAATTATTATGAGAGGAACATATGCTTGTAGGAGTTGCAATAATGTCAAGTTTCCTCTCTATGTGTTGAAAATCTTGAAGTTATGCTTGTTTTGCCTTCCTATGCTAGTTGATTATTGTTCATAAGTTGTTTGCTCACAAAATCCCTATGCATAGGAAGTGGGTTAGACTTAAATGTGCTAGTCATATTCTTCATGATGCTCTCGTTATGTTTCAATTCTTACCTTTTATGTGAGCATCATTGCCATCATCATGCCTAGCTAAAAAGGCATTAAAGAAAAGCGCTTGTTGAGAGACAACCCAATATTTACCCTTACTGTTTTTGTGTGTTCACATGATTATGCTACTGTATTAATCATGTTTTATAGCTTTTGTTTCAATAAAGTGCCAAGTAGAGCCTTTGGGAAGACTTGGGTGAAGTATTTATGATCATGCCGTAAAAAACAGAAACTTTAGCGCTAACGAGAATAGCTTCCATTTTTTACTGGAGAGTGCTTTTAGGTTGATTCTTTTTGCAGATGATTAATAGACAAATTCCTCGAGTCCACCAATTTATTTCATAATTTTTCCTGTGCTGTGTTATGCTGTCACTGTTTATGTGTATGCGCGTAGGAACAACTTAGCTTGGGACGCTTGCAGTAGTTTCCGCCTCGCGAGGTGCCTGCTCGAGGCCTCGCCGGGCGCCTTAAAAGCTGCAAAAATCTGTTGGAAGAATCATTTCCGAACCTTGGTTGCGAGGGTTGCCGGTGATGGCTCGGTGCTTCTTGTCGTGATGCCCAAGGGGCATGGACCGGGAGGGGTGCTCCCGCTGTGAGCTCAAATCGAGAGAGCCTCGCGAAAATCAGGAGAGGAAGAGCTCACGAGGGTGCCCGCGCAGCCCCCTCGCGAGGTTTGCGAGAGAGAGAGAGAGAGAGAGCAAGCCAGACAAAAGCCAAAAACAGAGAAAAGGGGCAGAAGACAGCAAACAACACTAGAAGTGACTTCAATAAAGGTTCAAACAAGGGAGAACAAGCCAACTGCGGAAAGCAAATGAAAAGCCGCATCCATACCTAGTCTAGTCTTCGACGTCTTCTCACCAGCGTGGAGCTAAGTGCTGCCACTGGGCGTGGGCGGGAGGCCCCAAGGCCCAATGGCGGCCTCCAGAGACTCCGTGGCGTGTACAACCCCAACTCATTATTACGTGAGAGTGTCACGGGCGGCGAGCTTCACAGGCACCGGGCCTTCTTCATAGGCACTGGGCCTTTCTTCGAGCGGCGAGCTTCACAGGAACCAGGCCTTCTTCACATGCACTGGGACTTTCTTCAAGGGTAGAACTTCCGGAGGTGTTGAATGTTCCAGGCGTTCGGGATGGGCACCCCCTCCTGAGTCTCCAGGCGGGCGGCGCCAGGCCTGGAAACATGGACAACCTTGAACGGGCCCTCCCACATGGGCGAGAGCTTATGCAGCCCTTCCCTGGAGAGCACCCGCCTGAGCACGAGGTCACCTACCTCGAGAGTCATGGGGCGGATGTTGCGGCAGTGATACCGCCGCAGCGCCTGCTGGTACCTTGCTGCTCACAGCGTGGCTTCACGATGACATTCCTCCCCCGGCACGAGGTCCATCCCCCGCATGGCGTCCTACTGCGCCTCATCAAACGCCAGGACCCGCGGAGCAACGCCTGACCCCGCGAGGGAGAACCGCCTCTGCCCCGTAGACGAGGAAGAAGGGGGTCTCACCAGTTGGCTTGGTGGCGGTAGTGCGGATGGACCACAACATGGACTGGAGCTCGTCATGCCAGCCCCTGCCGCAGGCCTCGAGCTTCTTCTTGATGGTCCTGGTCTTGAGGCCCCTCAGGACCTCTGCATTGGCGCGCTCGGCCTGACCGTTACTCCGGGGTGTGCCACCGAAGCGTAGCATATCTGATTCCCAAGGTTAGCACAATACGTTGTGAAGAGATTGCTGGTGAACTGCGAACCATTGTCGGTGATGATGCGGTTAGGGACCCCGAATCGGCTCACGAGGCCCTTGATGAACTTAACTGTAGAACCAGCTGGGATGGTGCGGACGGCCTCCACCTCCGCCCACTTGGTGAACTTGTCGATGGCGACGTAGAGGTAGCGATAGCCCCCAAGTGCTTGAGGAAACGGGCCCAAGATATCCAGCCCCCAGACCGCGAATGGCCACGAGAGCGGGATGGTCTGCAAGCCCTGACCTGGCTGATGGATCTACTTGGTGTGGAATTGGCAGGCTTCACAAGACTTCACCAACTCAATCATGTCTTTGAGGGCCGTAGGCCAGTAGAACCTGCTGCGGAACGCCTTGCCGACGAGGATTCGTGATGATGAGTGGTGTCCGCAATCTCCACCGTGAATGTCATCCAGCAATTCCTTCCCTAGTTCCCTAGAGATGCAATGCAAGGAAACATCATTTGGCCGCCTCCAGTATAACTCACCGTCTTGGATGCAGTAGGACATGGCCTGCGGGGCCACATGTTCCGCGTCCTCCTCCTTCTCTGTCAGCGTTTCTTTCATCAGGTAGTCCTTGAATTCCGTGGTCCAGCATCCCTCCTGAGGCTCCAGCGCTAGGAGCAAGCATGCCCCCATTGTTGGGCCACAGGTCGGGGGCCCTATGGCAGGCGGCTGAGGAAGCTCCTCCCGAGGCTGCGCCGTGCTTGAAGGTGGTGGTACTGCTGATGGCCTGAAGAGCCGCTCCTCAAAAACGCCAGGTTCCTGAGGCAGTCACATGGACGCCCTCTTGGCGATGTCATCAGCTTCTTGGTTGGTGCCGCGGGGCACATGCTGCAACTCCAGTCCCCAAAACTGCTTCTCCATCTTGCGTACCTCCGCAAGATATGCCTCCATGTGCTCGTCCTTGGGCTCGTACACTTTGTTGGAGAAGTTGACAAGGAGTTATGAATCACCCCTGACGGTGAGCCGTTTCACCCCCAGTGCCGATGCAGCTTTCATGCCTGCTATGAGGCCCTCATATTCTGCTATGTTGTTGGAGACCTTCTCGCCCTGTTGGAAACAAAGTTGTACGGCGTAATAGAGCTTGTCCTGAGCGGGTGATATGAGCACTGCGCCAGCCCCCGTGCCGTGTCGCGAGAACGCTCCATCAAAGTACATGATCCAGCCATCTGGCGCCTCACTTCCTAGGGAAAGCGACCGATCCTCGCCTACTTCAAGCCCTGGCGCCTCTGTCCATTCTGCCACAAAATCTGCAAGTGCAGCTCCCTTGACGACCCTGGTTGTGCTGAATTCCAACTGAAACGCTTGCAGATCAATGTTCCATTCGACGACCCTTCCAGCGGAGTTTGGGCTCCGGAGTACCCTTTCCAGTGGGTACACCATGACGACCTTGATGGGGTGGCCTTGAAAGTAGTGTCACAGCTTATGCGAGGCCACCAATAGTGTGAGCAAGAGCTTCTGGGGCATGGGATATCGTGCCCTTGCGTCCCGCAACACCATGCTAACAAAGTACACTGGATGCTCGCCGAGGGTGGGCGTGCTGACGGGGTCCGTGCCTTCCGGAGGGTTAGGCGCCTCCTGAGATGATAGAGCCCCCAGTGCCTAGCTGCCTAGCGCGGTCTCTTCAGCCCTTGGGGCGCCTTCCTGCTGAGGCTGGTCTCCGTCTGTCGAGGTCGTGGTCCTCATGAGGCCTTCTTGGTCTTGCGTTGCTGCGGCCGGGGCCGCTGCCGGCCGCGATGCTGCCTTGTCCTGGCGCTCCTCCCGAACCGCCACTAGAGCTGCGCTGGCGGAGTAGGGTGTGGCGGCGAGGTGGAGCACCAGGGACTCGAGAGGGCGTGGCGCCACCACCACAGGGGGGCTGGTCAGATACTTCTTGAGGTCTTGGAACGCTTGGTCTGCCTCATGTGTCCACTCAAATGGGCCCTTCTTCTTCATCAGCCTTAAGAAAGGCAAGGCGTGCTCTCCCAGCTTGGAGATGAAGCGCCCTAACGCCATCACACGACCTGCCAGCTTCTGTATTTCTCTGAGGGTTTGTGATGGACTCATGTCTTCGATTGCCTTGACCTTCTCTGGGTTGGCCTTAATCCCTCCATGGGACACAAGGAAGCCCAGAAGCTTGCCAGAAGGAATGCCAAACACGCACTTCTTCGGGTTGATCCGCAGGTCCACCTTGCGGAGGCTCGCAAAGGTCTCCTCTTGATCCGGGATCAAGGTCTTTGCCTCCCGAGACTTTACGACAATGTCGTCGACGTAAGCCTCGGTGTTCTTCCCGAGCTGCCGGCCTAAGGCGATGTGCATCAGCCACTGGAAGGTTGCACCCGCGTTGCATAACCCAAACGGCATGCAGGTGTAGCAGTACACCCCACATGCGGTCAGGAAGGCTATCTTCTCCACGTCTTTTACCGCCATCTTGATCTGGTGATAGCCCGAGAACGCATCCAAGAAACACAGCAGGTCACACTCGGCGGTGGAGTCGACAATTTGGTCGATGCGGGGGAGCGGGAACGGATCTTGGGGGCATTGCCTTGTTGAGGTTGGTAAAGTCGATGCACATGCACTGCTTTCCCCCCTTTTTCGGCACCATAACAGGGTTTGCCAACCATTCAGGGTAGCGAACCACGCGAATAACACCCGCATCCTCTAGCTTGCGGGTTTCATGGACGATGAAGGCCTGCTTCTCGGCGGACTGCCGCCTTGCTTTCTGCTTCACGGGGCATACATTGGGGCACACATTCAGGTGATGCTCGATCACCACTCTTGGGACCCCCCCACTAGCTGCTTGGGTTCCCACGTGAACACATCCTTGTTCGCGCGCAAGAACTTCACCAGCGCCTCCTCTTGGTCGGGGTCGAGGTTGGCACCTATGGTGAAGGTGGCGCCTGAGGATCCGTCCTCCTCAACTGGCACCTGCTTGGTCTCCGCCTTGTCTTGGGTGAACAACTGCTTCTTCTTGGTCGGTGCATCCCCCTTGGCCTTGGAGGTACCCGTGCCGGTAGGCTGTGCTGCCACGGCTGTCTTGAGGGCGAGCTTGAGCGCCAGTAGAGCATCCTTGGTATCTCCAGCTACGGTGAGGACGTCGCTGCTTATGGGCATCTTCATGAGGTTGTAGGACGGATGGGTCACTGCCATGAACCGAGCCAGAGCCGGGTATTCGAGAATGGCATTGTACGGGAGGCTGATGTGGGTGATGTCGAAGTCGACCAGCTCCATGCGGTAGTTGTCGTGGGTGCCAAAGGTCACAGGAAGGCAGATCTACCCCATGGAGCTGGAGGAACCGCCTCCGACGCCTGAGCAGGGCTTGGTGGGTCGGAGTCGTTCCAGCGGTACATGGAGGAGGCTAAAGGCCTCCATCGAGAGCACGTTGAGGCCGGCCCTGCCGTCGATGAGGGTCTCGGTGACAGCCACCTGGCAGATGGTGGGTGTGCAGAGCATTGGGAGCGCACCCGAGCAGGCGGTGTTGACGGGGTGATCGTCCGAGTTGAAGGTCAGGTCGGCCTTGGGTGCCGCCCAACCCAAAGGAGCTCCTTGCCGCGCGAGGGCGGTGCCGATCTGGCAGAAGAACGGCTTGGCGTGGCGCTTTGAGGGTGGCGCCTATGAGCCACCTAGGAGAGCCGCGACAACCGGGGGCGCCTGTGCAGCATAGTGGGTGAGGAAGAGGTTACGCAGCTCCTCCCAGGAGGCCACAGAAGATGTTGGCAGGTTGAGCAGCCAAATGCCCGGGACGCCGGCGAGGGCCATGGGAAACCAGTTGGCCATGACTTTGTCATCGCCCCCGGCCTTGAGGACAGCCTCCTCGTATGCTAGCAGAAAAACTAGCGGATCTGCCGCACCGTCATAGCGCGGTGGCATTTCTGGCCTGAACTTGCTCGGCCACTGCACCTGCCGCAAGGCGAGGACCAAGGCTCGGAGCCCCCTGGCCCCTGCACTGGCATCGACCGCCGGGGCTGGAGGCGTGTTGTCCGCCATGGGGGCGAGGCGCGGCATCATTGGAGAGCGAGTCGGCGGAAGAGAGGACTCCGGCGCACCCCTACCTAGCGCGCCAAATGTTGGATATCGGGTTCCGGCAAAACCCTTAAGATTCGAACTCTGGGGTGCGTACGAAGATCTCCTCCTACCGATCCACGCCCATAGCCTCACTGCAATTCTAAGCTAGTACGATGAGCAACACAAGAGACACAAGATTTATACAGGTTCGGGCCACCGTTGTGGTGTAATACCCTACTCCTGTGTGTGGTGGTGGATTGCCTCTTGGGCTGATGGTGAACAGTACAGAGGAAGGACAGCCTCGCGAGGAGAGGTGTTCTTGTGCTGGTCAGGTGTTCTGCTTGGGAAGGATTTGATCCGTCTCTAGATCAGATGCCTTGCTATTGTGGTGGCTAGCTCTATTTATAGAGGCCCTGGTCCTCTTCCTAAATATCGAGCGGGAAGGGAGCCAACAACGGCCGTTTTGAAAGGGGACATCTAGTACAAGCTATCGTGACTAAAGGTGGTCTTCGACTGCCAAAGGCACTGGTGTCGGATGTGGGGTTCCTGCAAACCCTTAAGGTTCAAACTCTGGGGTGCGCGCGAAGATCTTTCCTCTAGCAACCCACGTCCCAACACCTTGCTGAGAATCTAGACTACTCGATGAACAACACAAGGGACACGAGGTTTATACTGGTTCAGGCCACCATTGTGGTGTAGTACCCTACTCCAGTGTGTGGTGTGTGGATTGCCTCAGGGGCTGATGATGAACAGTACAAAGGAAGAACAACCTCGCGAGGGGTGTTCTTGTGGTGGTGCAGTGTTCTGCTTGGGAAGGATTCGATCCTAGTTGCCTGCTCAAGGTGAGCCGTCGTTCGAGATCTATTCCCCCCAAACTCCAGTTCCCTCTCCTATGGTGGATAGCCCTATATATAGAGGCCCTGGTCCTCTTCCCAAATATTGAGCGGGAAGGGCGCCAACAACGACCATTTTGAAGGGGAACATCTAGTACAACTTATCCTGACCAAATTTGGTCTTCGACTGCCAAAGGCACTGGCGATGACGCTGTCTTGGGCTCCATGGTGACCTCCATCCTGCCGCTCTGCTGGTCTTGGTCTCGTTGCACTGAAATGGCAACCTTTACTTGACTCCTCGGTCTGTGCTTGCCCCCCTTTGCACCAAAGAGGAAACAAGGACACTGCGCAGGCCGGCGCCCGTCTGGTCTTGACCGTCATGGCGTGCGTCATGAGCGCCTCGCGAGGTACCCTTGCCTTGATCTCTCCGCCTCCTCGCGAGCTTTACCTGGCGAGGCCATCCTGAGGAAGCCGCCTGTCGTCCGCCCCGCGAGGCTTGGCCCCTCGCGAGGGTCTTGAGCTTGAGTCGATGAAGATGGGCCGCATTGGGCCACCACTTGAGCCACGCCGCAGGCCACAGGCAGGCAAGTCTGGGGACCCCCGTTCCCAGAACGCCGACAACTGGTGATGACGTCGTCTTGGGCTCCATGGTGACCTCCGCCCTGCCATCCTGCTGGTCTTGGTCTTGTTGCAACAATATGGAAACCTTTGCCTGATGCCTTGGTACTCCACGCCCGCGCTTGCCACCTTTGCACCAAAGAGGAAACAAGGACACTGCGCAAGCTGGCGCCCGCCTGGCGCCCGAGTGGTGCCCGAGCGCCTCCCTCGTGATCTTGGCAAGGTCAGTGGCCCTCCAGGAGAGAGCCCCCGAGCCTTGTTCGAGGAGGGCGTCGGGCGCGCCTTCCTATGCGATGGAGGGAGGCGCCCCTTGAACGGGCGTGGATCCTGGCGCCGTGCCACCGGAGGTGCCTGCCTTCTGAGGTCTCGGGCCAGGTGATGTCTTCTTCTTCTTGGGAGCCGCCTCGGGAAGGCTCCCGCTCTTGCGATCTGGGTCCTCAATTGATGCCGCTTGGAAGGCGCGCTCGAGAGAGCACACTGCATCTTTTTCCTTGCAGGGGACCGTGATGACTCCACCACTTCCTGGCATCTTTAGGACGTTGTAGCCATGGTGAGTCACTGCCATGAACTTGGCCAGGGCTGGATACCTGAGGATGGTGTTGTAGGGCAGGCGAATGTGGGAGACGTCGAAGTCGATGAGCTCAGTGCGGTAGTTCTTGCGCTGTCCGAGGTGACAGGGAGGCGGACCTGTCCTATTGGGATGGTGGAACCATCAGTGACTCCTGAGAAAGGCTTGGTTGGCTGAAGCTGATCATACGACACTTGGAGATTGTTGAATGTTTCGACGGACAGGACGTTGAGTCCTGCGCCGCCATTGATGAGGGTCCTGGTGACCTGCACATTGCTGATGACTGGGGAACAGAGCATTGGGAGGACCCCGGCTGTCGCTGCACACTTGAGCTTATCCGATGAGATGAATGTGATGGTGCACGCGGACCACCTGAGAGGGCGCGTGGCATCGAGCTTCGGGAGGACTGCATTCACCTCGTGAGCAAACTGCTTGAAGATGCGCTGAGAGGCCGGGGCCTGGGCACCGCCCAAGATGCAAGCGATAGCATGCGGCTCCTGTAAGCCCCCAGCCCCCTCGTCTTGATGCTGGTCTTCATTCCTTCTTGGCGGTGGTGGCAGAGGAGGGAGGCCTGCGTTGCCTTGCTGGCGATTCTCACGAGGCTGATCCCTCCAAGCCCCCTCGCGAGGCTGGTCCTGCCAGCGGTCCTCACGAGGCCGGTCACGCCACCCTTGGCGAGGGCCACGATCTTCCCATCGTCCTCCTCCTCGTCCATAGTCCCGATCACTGCACTCGGGGTGTCGGCCGACACGTCCTTCTCGTACAGCCCTGAGCTCTTGACATTCATTGGTGTTGTGGGTGTGGAGGTCGTGGTACACGCAGTACCAGCTGCCCTTGGATGACTCCGGTTGATCCCTGCCACGCTTTGTGTCTGGCTCTACCGCGAGCACAACTGCTCCCTTGCACTTCACATCCTTGGCCTAGGACTTCTTCTCTTCAGGATCAGCGGCTGGGAGCTCGAGGAGGGAGAGGCGTCCCTCCTCAGCTCTTGCGCACTTGGTCACCAGGTTGAACATATCCATAGATGTGCATAGATCTTCGTGGATCGCCAGTTCCTCCTTCATCTTGATGTCGCGGACTCCATCAGAGAAGGCTGAGATGATGGCCTCCCCAGTCACCTTGGGAATCTTGAGGCGAGTGTTGTTGAAGCGCTGGATGTACTTCTGCAGGGTCTCCACTGGCTGCTGCTTGATGCGATGCAGGTCACTCATGGCCGGGGGCCGGTCGCGAGTGCCCTGGAAGTTGGCGATGAAGCGGGTGCGCATCTCGTCCCATGAGGAGATCATGATGGGAGGCAGGTTCAGGAGCCAGGTGCGGGCACCGTCCTTGAGCGCCATAGGGAACCAATTTGCCATGACTTTTTCATCCCCGTTGGCCGCTTTGATACTCAGCTCGAAGAGCTGGAGGAACTCCGCGGGGTCGGCGGTGCTATCGTAGCGAGGAGGCAGATCCGACTTGAACTTGCCCGGCCAGGCCACACTGCGCAGCTCGGCGGTGAAGGCGCGGCAGCCTGCGATAGCCACCGACGGCCTTTGCTGACGCGGGGCTTGATCTTGGGGGTCCCCGCGCGCTGCCGCCAGGAGCAGCACCGGGTCTTGACGTGCTGGAGCAGGAACGCGATCCTGGCGCACCGGTGCGGGGAGCACGCGAGCGCCTTCTTGGGGGCGAGGGATTTCTTGGCAGCTCCTTTCTCACTGCACAGGCGCCGGACGCGGTAGGTCTCGCCCAGGGGCCGCACACCTAGGAGCTAAGGCGCCTTCTTGAGGAGGAGGTGGCGGAGGCACCTCCGGAACTGCGTTACCCGCACAGGACCGAGGGCGAGGCAGCGAGAGGGACGGCACAGGGGAGCCCCCTGCGGCATTGACGAGCTAGGGGATGTGAGCGAGCCACTCTTCATAGAGGTCGTCGACAGGATGGTAGTGCAGGAGCTCACGCACCAGGAGCAATGCGGCGTGCGCATCCGCAGGACCGCGACGGGCGTGCGACGACGAGCCAGCTGGAGTCAGCGACGGGGTGACGGTGCACCCTTCCCGCCGCACCGAGGGATGCAACGATGACGCCTGCTGCTCGTTCCCCGTCGGGCCGGTGGCGGCATGGGCGGCAGGTGACGGGGAACGACGTGGAGGCCCACCGACGGGAGCCGTCTGGGCGACATGGGCGGCGAGGGAAGCACGGCGCTCGGCACGGGCTCGGCGAGCGTCAGCCATGGACGCGACGAATGACGGAACATGAGACGACGGAAGAAAAGATTACGGCACACCCCTACCTGGCGCGCCAAATGTCGGATGTGGGGTTCTGTCAAACCCTTAAGGTTCGAACTCTGGGGTGCGCGCGAAGATCTTTCCTCTACCAACCCACGTCCCAACGCCTCGCTGAGAATCTAGACTACTCGATGAACAACACAAGGGACACGAGGTTTATACTGGTTCAGGCCACCATTGTGGTGTAATACCCTACTCCAGTGTGTGGTGTGTGGATTGCCTCAGGGACTGATGATGAATAGTACAAAGGAAGAACAACCTCGCGAGGGGTGCTCTTGTGGTGGTGTGGTGTTCTTCTTGGGAAGGATTCGATCCTAGTTGCCTACTCAAGGTGAGCCGTCGTTTGAGATCCATTCCCCCCAAACTCCAGTCCCTCTCCTATGGTGGCTAGCCCTATATATAGAGGCCCGTGTCCTCTTCCCAAATATTGAGCGGGAAGGGCGCCAACAATGGCCATTTTGAAGGGGAATATCTAGTACAACTTATCCTGACTAAAGTTGGTCTTCGATTGCCAAAGGCACTGGCGATGACGCCGTCTTGGGCTCCACAGTGACCTCCGTCCTGCCGCTCTGCTGGTCTTGGTCTTGTTGCACTGAAATGCCAACCTTTACTTGACACCTCGGTTTGTGCTTACCCCGTTTGCACCAAAAAGGAAACAAGGACACTGCGCAGGCCGGCGCCCGCCTGGCGCCTGCCTGGTCTTGATCGTCATGGCGTGCGACATGAGCGCCTCGCGAGGTACCCTTGCCTTGATCTCTCCACCTCCTCACGAGCTTTGCCTGGCGAGGCCGTCCTGAGGAAGCCTCTTGTCGTCTGCCCCGCGAGGCTTGGCCCCTCGCGAGGGTCTTGAGCTTGAGTCGATGAAGATGGGCCGCAATGGGCCACCACTTGAGCCATGCCGCAGGCCGCGGACAGGCAAGTCTGGGGACCCCCGTTCCCAGAACGCCGACAACTGGTGATGACGTTGTCTTGGGATCCATGGTGACCTCCTTCTGCCGTCCTGCTGGTCTTGGTCTTGATGCAACGATATGGAAACCGTTGCCTGATGCCTTGGTACTCCGCGCCTGCGCTTGCCCCCTTTGCACCAAAGAGGAAACAAGAACACTGCGCCAGCTGGCGCCCGCCTGGTCTTGGTCGTCATGGCTTGCGTCATGAGCACCTCGCGAGGTACCCCTTGCCTTGATCTCTCCGCCTCGCGAGCCCGCCTGGTGAGGCCGCCCGTGAGGAGGCCTTGCATCGTCCGCTCCGCGAGGCTTGACCCTTCGCGAGGGTCTTGAGTGTTTGCTGATGAAGACATGCCATACTGGGCCACCGGCTGAGCCACGCTGCAGGCCGCAGGCAGGCAAGTCTAGGGACCCCCGTTCCCAGAACACCGATAGAAACTATGCCCTCTGTGTCTATTCTCCATTATATAATTCTTCTAAACAAATTATCCCTTTATTTGTCGTGCTACTTTGCTACTATGTATCTGTATCATTTGCATTTAATCTAGTAACAGGCAAGACAAGGGGCTTCACAACCATCTTGAAGTGTTGCGTGCAAGTTTGTAGCTGTTTTTGCACAGGTGATACTCACGTTGCTACATTGGTAGACTCCTACTGGATTGATAACCTTCATTCTTAACTAAGGGAAATACTTTGCTGCTGTTGTACTTCACCCTTCCTCTCTAGGGAATCCCAACAACTCCTATAGGAGTAAGCAATGATTTGTTGTATTACTGGAAGTGTTTCAAGAATAAATAGTTTCGAGAGAAATCGGAAGCGTTTCAGGGTTATCGGAAGTGCTTTGGGGAATACCAGGAATTGATATATAGGCAGGAAAAATTTCGAGGGCCTAATATAAATAATAAAGGGATCTAATATTAAATGGGAGGCCCCTGGGATTTATTTAGAGTCAATGGGCTAAAGAAAAATAAAATAGCCCTAGTAGTGGAGAGATAATGTGCCCTAAGACCCATATAGAGAGGACACCCCCTATAGCTTATTGGACAAGCTAGGGGGACAGACGAGTTGAAGGAGGACTCCTCCTCTTTGGTTGGCACACCAAGGGGGCGGTAGTCCTGCTCCTCAAGTCGGCCAAGCCCCCTCCCTCCACCTATATACAGTATATGAGAGAGTGGGAGTCCCCAAGAGACACACAAGTCCCTTTGCCTCAGGCGCCCCCCCCCCCCCTCTCTATAGTTCAAGTCTTGTCTATTTTTTTTCTAGATTAGATCTAGTTCTAGTTTTCTCTAATCCACATAATAGAGAAGCCCCGTGAGGTTCTCTTCTCCCTCCTCTAGTCTCCGACGACGTCAAGCTCTAGATGGTGAAGCGCCGCCGGATCGTGAAGCCGGAACATGTGCAATCCATAGAGAGGCCATGCTTTCGGTCTTTGGTTCGAGGGACTTTATCGATGATGTACATTAACTCTTCTTCCGCTACAACTCAAAGTTGGTAATGATCCGATTAAATCTCTAATGCATCTTCATAGTGATTCGGTATTCTTAATCGTCGGGCGATTTTTTGTTTTCTACTATGTTTCTTAACACTACGGCCAACGTTGCCACATGTTGGAGCCGCTAAGGGAGATGCTGGAACCAGCAAATGCGTAGAGTTGTGATGGGCCACTCGCAGTGGCTTTTTGCTGCGATCGATTTGTTTTTGCTAGGTCTGGCATTTTTGTTGCTGGGACTGGGCAATGATTTGTTTGCTATAAGCTCCACTAGTGGATTTTTATGCGATCGGTGCCATTTTTAGCTGGAACTGATGAATGTTTTTGCTGGAATAGACAGTTTTGTGGCGCTGGGACTGAGCTATAATTCTTTTGTTGTCAGCAGCACTGATGGATTTTTGTGCTATTTGGCGTTGTTTTTGTTGGAACCGGTGAATGTTTTTGCTGAATTTTGCTGCGATTGAGAGGGAAATTGTTACCAACGGCGAGGTGAGCGGCGACATTGAGGCAAGCAAGTGAGGGCAGCCTGTGAGCTCACTAGCATATGCAGGAACGCGTGTTGCACGCAAGGGACATGCGCCATGGCTTCCCCATTTTTTAGAACGAAGTGGTTGGGGAAAGGATAAGGTGTTGTAAAGAGCTGCTATAATCGCGCCAATCGGACAATGCGCCGTGCAACCGGTGAACCGGCGCCTAGCAGCGGCCCTTTTCTTTCCGTGTGTGTAGCATGCTCATTTTTATCATACAGCTTTGTGGTGCGAGCAGTCTAAATTCCCAATGTCGAATCTGTTTTTAGAATAATCCCTAACCTCTAGACTTTTAGTACTACATGCAACAACCATGAATAAATTACATTTATAGAAATAAACATGAATAAGAGGTCATTGTTTTTCTAACACAGTACAAAGATAGATGCATGGATGCACGCACACTCACCTCCATGAAGCGCACGCACACCTTACCCTTATGAGCATCTTCGAAATATTGAGCCGACGCAACATCTTGAGATTGAAAAAGTCATCACAGACGCCTCGTAGTCAACAAGAACGTCAACTCCCACGACATCTCAAAAAAGGCTGAAATAAATCCAGAAGAATATGAGCACGAATGTCAAGTCTAAAACTTACGGTTCACAATAAGGGACCATTGTTGATTCTGCCCTACAGCCCTAGCAACTTAGCACTAAGCAAAGTGTTCTTTTAAGGTACTCATTGCGTTGGATTACATCCAATTGAATCACCTCTCTCTCTCTCTCTCTCTCTCTCTCTCTCTGCTTTTTTTTGTTGCTTTTATCTCTCTCTCTCCTTTTTGCCTTTTTGTTCTCTTTTATGTGGACATGGTAGAACCACCGATGATAACAAACCTTAAAATTCCCAATAAAGTAATAATTTTTAGGGCGTGCAAATGTATCACTAAGTAACCCCTTGGTGGCAAACCAGCAGCACTGAACTGATCAAGAGGTCAAAAATGTTGCTCTAGTTTTGTACATTCTGAAAGGTAAAGGTGGATGCTGTCTGTTGTACTAATAACCAGAGCATCATTATCTTCACACACACACAAAAAAACAGAGCATTATCAGGCAAATACCTCCAATAAGCACATCCTTTTGAAGTGAGCTATTTTGACGTGGTATGCCATCTCTTTTTTCAAGAGACCACAGCTTCTTTTGACAAAAGCAAACACTGTCGGCAAGTGCAGCAATGACTCTGCAATGCAAAATTGAAAGACTTTTTTCACCTTGTTCGTGCACAATGTTTTCTACCCCTTTCCTGGAGGAGTCAACTTCTTGCACCCCCCAAATGCGGTGGTTTTTGTCTCTGCTTTTGCTTGACATCTCAGTCAAACGGGAGTGCTCGTGCGTGCGGCTCCCAAAAGCATGCGACCCCCATACCTAAGTGTGAGTTGCTTGCCGATTAGCCTTTGCCTTTTGCCACCGTCTGGAAAGGCTTTGCAGGGTAATTCACCTCCTGATCGGTGGTAATCACGAAAGCAAATGGAGAAATCATGCAGTAAATGTCTGATAGCAACACAACAGCCACTGCACTAGATGTGCAGATGAATCTTTTTTTTTACCTGGCAACTCTTTACTTGAAAGGATATGAGAAGTTGGAGCAAGATCAGCACCAACCAATGAGCATATACTGCAAGAACGCGATTACGATGCTGCACTGAAACCCACAAGATGCTTATGTATAAGAAACAGCGCTCGTGCCGAACAAAGACGGGGTACTGTTCCCTGTGTTTTCTGCCGTAATCATCTGCAGTGGCATACACTGTTCTTCAAGCCCGGGGCATGATTACCATTGACCGCATCCTGATGCTTGAGCTTGACTCAATCCCGGCGACGTACGCATTCCGGGGCCCGGGCACCGATCGAGCTCCCAGCTCGGCTCTGGGTGCACGACACTGTTGGCCGCTCGCTCTCATGCTCGTTTGACCTGCCGCTCGCGGTGCTTCCATTATTACCACGACCGAGCCGAGGGACGGACGGAAGGAGAAGAATGGATCGATGATCGGTCCACGGTAATCACTCGCGGAGCGCGCAGCCTGCGCATCTTCCATGACCTAACCTAGCACGTAGGGGGTACTCCGTGGTAGCCTTTCCCACCTCCGACTCAGATCGATGCAGCTCCGCGCAAGAAGCGATCGAGCATGGACGGAGCACGTACTGGGTGTGGGTGTGGGTGGGAGTGGAACCGCGGGAGTGGAGGCCAGCGGTGCCTTGCCCCGGGAGCCCGTGTCTGGCTTCCACTTGTCGAGGGGATGGTGACTTGGTGAGGCCCCGGCATGCGTGGGCCGAAAATGACACGACTTTTGTGTGGAGTTTGATCCATCGGCTTATTAAAAAAAACTGTCGGAAAGCCGCAATCCCTGGCGGTGTAGGTTAGATAATTCTCTGCTGCAGCTGACACGAGTCCAACGTGTTGCTTCATCGACATACAGGTTTATTTGTACTAGGGTGGTGATTTGATTTTCAGGTTAGCCAACCTGAAGCCGGAACAACCCCTGCTTCAGGAGAGGAAATATTGTTGAAGCAGATTGCCGCTCAATACAAAGTCTCCCTCCAAGAGTTGTGAAGAATTCAGTGATGACCGTCTCCAGCTTTTTCTCGAATACCCACATTATATTCTCTACTATTTAAAAAAACGTAAGGTTTTCATTTCACCTTTCTTTCCACCACCCCTTCATTCAACCTTTCATGTATATATGATAATCAATCATCTTAATTTACTTACCAAACTTGTAATCAAAATATAAGGTAATTCAAGGTCAGAATTTGATGAAAATTTATTTACACAATCGCATTATTATTGGCAGGTCAATCACAAGCTAACATATTAGAATATTTATATCACGTTCCAACGCACAGGCATTGTTCTAGTATATTAAAGAAGAGTGTGGGGAAGAAAGCCCCTCCACATTGGCAAGTACATGGTACAAGATACATGCAGGCCAACTCCACATTTACAATGTCAAAACTACTCCCTCGCGCTCGCCCACGCAGCTAATGTCCCAAACACGGCTTCTACATCTCCCTTGAATAGTCTCGATGTCTTCCGCGTCCGCCCTTCCTGCTCGATGGTTTGCAACAAAACTCGCACGGAGGGAGAGGCACCCTCAAACATGATCGCATTGCGATGCTTCCACATCTTCCACATGACCAAAAGTAAAACTGCTCGGACATCCTTCATATGCATGTGGGTGGCGGACTTGCTAACACACCAATCCACTAGGGTTTCATCCCCTCTCGTTGACCAATCCCACCTGTCCATCACTCCGCAAATGATAGACCAAACTTCCATAGCAAACACACACTCAGGAGGATGTGGTCAATCTCTCTTTTTCTTCAGCGCAAAATGGGCAGGTATCCTAATGATCCAGACCACGTCGTTCAAGTCTGCCGAAGGTCCAACACCGGTTCCGAAAAGCTAGCCATGCGAATACCTACACCGTAGTGGTGCCTTGGATGACCATGTAAACTTGGTTGTGGGTGAAATTTGTCGGCCCTAGAACTTGGCCTCGTAGGCGAATTTGCACGAGAATTTCACACTCGTCTCCCCTCGAAGTGATGGAGTCCATACTTGATGTCCACTAAGGAACTTTTATTCTTATAGACGTTGTTGGGCCTCCAAGTGCAGAGTTTTGTTGGACAATATCAAATTTTCCTCGAGTGGATGACCTAAGGTTTATCAATCCTTGGGAGGCGTAGGATGAAGATGATCTCTCTTAAGCAACCCTGCAATCAAATAGAAGAAATCTCTTGTGTCCCCAACACACCCAATACAATGGTAAATTGTATAGGTGCACTAGTTCGGCGAAGATGGTGATACAAGTGTAGTATGGATAGTAGATATAGCTTTTGTAATCTGAAAATATAAAAACAACAAGGTAGCAAGTGATAAAACGGAGCACAAATGATATTGCAATGCTTAGAAACAAGGCTTAGGGTTCATACTTTCACCAGTGAAATCTCACAACAGTACTAACATAACTGAATCATATAACAATCCCTCACGTACGACAAAGAATGACTCCAAAGTTTCTACCAGAGAAAGTAGGACGAAAGCGTGTATCAACCTATGTGCCTAGATTACCCCAACGTCACCATGGGAATCCACAAGTTGAATACCAAAACATACATCAAGTGACTCAAGAGAATACCCCATTGTAACCACGGGTATCCACATGCAAGACATACATCAAGTGATCTCAAATCCAATATTCAGTCCGACATAACAAAACCTGAATGAACAAGACTCAATTCATCACAACAAGATAGAGAGGGGAAAACACCATATGATCCAACTATATTAACAAAGCCCATGGTTACATCAAGATCGTGTCCGATCAAGAACATGAGAGAGAGAAATCAAACACATAGCTTCTAGTACATACCCTCAGCCCCGAGGGTGAAATACTCCCTCTTCGTCATGGTGGCCATCGGGATGATGAAGATGAACTCCGGTGATGATTTCCCCTTCTAGTAGGGTGACGGAGAAGGGCTCCAGATGGGATCTCTTTGGTACAGAGGCTTGCGGCGGCAGAGCGGAAGTTCCTGGTTTCTTTCTGGTTTTTTTGGTATTTATAGGAATTTTTGGCGTCGGTTTTACATAAGGGGGGTCCACAAGGAAGCGACAAGCTAGTAGGCGCCACCTTTGGGGGGGGGGGCCCGTGAGCTTGTCGTGTCCTCATGGGTCTTCTGGTCCTCCATGAAGCTTCGGGGGTCTCTTTTTGTCCATAAAAATCATCGTAAGTTTTCAGCCCATTCCGAGAACTTCTATTTCTGCACAAAAACAACACCACATCAGTTCTGCTGAAAATAGCGTCACTCCGGGTTAGTTCAATTTAAATCATATAAAAATGCACCAAAACCATATAAAATTGTTGTAAACATGGCATGAATACTTTATAAGTTATAGATACGTTGGAGACATATCAGCATCCCCAAGCTTAATTCCTGCTCATCCTCAAGTAGGTAAATGATAAAAGAAATAATTTATGAAGTATGAATGCTAGCATAGTGCATAAGCTTGATCAATGATAATTTAAATCACTTTTACTAGCATCATAAACAACTCTTTCTCATAAAACTCATCATGATAAAGTAGCAACCAATTCACATGGTATGGTTCAAACAATGCATTCTCTTTAATCTTAACAACCTATGTTCTTAGCCACCAAATAATATCAATGCATCTTATTTTCAACAAAGTCTAAGTAAGAGCTCCACATAGCCAATTATCATATAGTCTTCTATGATTGCTAGTACTGAAAGCATATTTTTAGAACAAATAGCATCCATCAAACACAGAGAAAGATAGGGGCTTGATGTTTCGCCTCCCAACTCATTTGTCATAGAGATAATTGTCAACAATAATAGTTCATGGCCAAATATATATGAATGGATATATGTGCCTGGATCTTTCCCCGCCATATGATGCTTGCCAACTAAAGAATATGTTGGAATAAGAATTGACTCAACAAAAAAACTAACAGAAAATGAAAAAGATAAGCCCTTCACAGAGGGAAGCATGGAGTTGCAGAGGTGCCATAGCTCATTGCTTAAAACAGAGATGAATACATTTTGAGTGGTGTGCCTTTCCTGTTAACACCACGACTATGGTATTCAATATCTTCCATGCTAAACACATTATTGGCGGTTCCATGTGGAAATGAAAATTTTAACTCCCCCTCAAGCATTCAAACACAAGCCATGGCTAGCCGAATTGACGGGTGCTCTCCAAACTTTCAACTTTCCAGGGGGGGAGTCTTTGTTTTGTTATATTTTTTTCCTTTTTATTTAATGGACTAGGCATCCTGATTACCAGCCTCTCTCATGCAAAGACAAGTGAATAAACACCCATCATGAGAATAACCTGTCGGGGTTACGATCCTGACAATCAGTACTAGGGGTATGAAGAGGGGCAGAGCCTAGCTACAACACAGGTGTAACACTCGGTGTTTAACGAGTTCAGGTCCCTCTCGAAGGAAGTAACAACCCTACGTCACATGCCTTGAGGCTTTGTTTTCTTGGGGTTATGATTACAGAGATTGCTTAACCCCGGCCTAGGAGGAGGAGTGCAACTTATATAGAGTGCACCGTAGCTCCCTGTACTCTGACGTCGCCAGGGCACTTAATGCTCATAACCAAGTGTAAAGCACCACAACTACAGGAGTTACAGGTAAGAGTAGCCATGACTCTACTTTAAGGATGACTTGGGATTCCTCGACCGTTGCAGCTCCCACATTGTATCTTCACCTCTCTTGTCCGAGTGATGGTGGTCGTGTCGACTGAAGAGTGGTCGTAGAGTGTTGTTGAGGTGTCTGAGAGGACCTCCTAATGTTCACATCTGATTGCTCGAGTGGTCCTAAGACCCACCGATGATGGCGTGGAGCCCTAGGTGGGCCCTAGATGACGGGTCCTTGACCCTACATGTACTAAGTGACCTCATCATTAGCCCAAAAATCGGTTGAGGTTTTGTAGGGCAAACAGATCGAGCTTTAGGTTAGGTCTGAGTGCTTCTGGAGCACTCACAATATGTTTATGAATCATGGTCTGCCGCTCCTTAGACGAAAACACAACGGATTCCGGACCAGAGGGTTTCCTAGATGACCGGGTGTTGTTGATCGCCGAGAAAAACCTAGTGGCATTCATTTGTCTCTCGGAGGAGATAGACTTGAGGTCCGAGTGAGCACATGCCATTATAACCCGAGTGGCGATGCCGACTCATGGTCTGACTCTCCGGGGAGATGCCACTTCTTATCCCAGGGGAACTCCAGCATGGGCCATCTACGAGTATGATTTACGAGTCATGCGCCTTGGAGCCTAGTGAAAGGGCCAAGTCAACCCGCAGAGGGGCGTCAAGCTCGTCTCATAGCAATCCTGAAGAAGACTTCAGTCGGGTGTTTAGCGTGGCCAAGTGCACGGGTCCTGCAGAGGGTAGTCAGTCGGACTGACGGACGCCCTTTAGGAAAAGGACTATGAGCAATCAATCAAATTGATTCGCTCCGGAGATCACGTGATTTGAATTTGCATGTGTGCACGTAGAAGCGGTAATGTCATGGGTTAGTGGGGAAATAGGGGGCACAATGCCTCGTTTTTCACCCAAGAAATCCGCCACGTTTCTATGTGTGAAACCTCACTGTGCGAACTGTCGATCCAGAGAACTGCGGCGAGAGATTGGACACATGATTTTTTTATAGATATAAAAGAATTTGGGGCTGGGGTTGAACCTCCGGATCCCCTTCTCTCCCTCGACTACTCCACTTCTCCTCTCCACCCGAGTGCACTAAGCACTCGAAGCCATGGCGAAGGACTCCATAGCCAAGGCAGAGAAGGCGAAGAAGACTAGGAAGGCCACCTCCTCTGGTTCTGGCGCACCGGCTGGGGGCGCGTCAGGGGATTGGATACCCTCGTGCATCTCGGCCAAGAGGCTGGAGGACCTTGCCGCGGAGGGGCTCATCCCGCAAGACGGGTGGTGTTGTCTAAAGGCAGTGGAGGTCGAGCCGGCGCTGCAGGAGGACGAGCGTGCTCTCCTGGTGACCCACATCCAGAGAGGTTCTTCTATGCCTCCCCATCCTTTCTTTTGAGATTTTCTGGACAATTTCGGGGTGCAGCTCCACCATCTTCCTCCAAATGTTGTCTTCTACCTTTCGGCTTTCATCTCTCTTTGTGAGAATTTCCTTGGTGGCCACCCACATTGGGGCCTCATCAAGCATATCTTTACTTGTTGGTCGTTGATCGTGAAAAAGGATTCACTGACTGGTGAAAAGACCCACGTCACTCAGCTATGCGGTGGCTTGGGGATCCAGCTCCAGGGCGATAGCACCTTCCCTAAGATGAGTTTCCACGACTCGGTCAAGGGATGGCAGGGAACCTGGTTCTACTACAAGGATATCCTCGGGGTCAATAACCAGTCGGGTCTCCCCCTGTACTCGGTTGACAGGGTGAGGGATCCCGAGTCCGTTATGGTGACGAAGGAGGAGAAGACGGAGGTCGGCATCCTTGCCAGTGCTCATGTCAGGGTCGTGAATGCCGACGTGAATGGGATGGATATGCTAGAGACGTTCCTCACTCGGTGGATCCAACCGCTGCAGGCAAGCCCACCCTATGTGGATGTATGAGGGACCGAGTGACCCCACTCTGGTGCATCCAAAGGAGCTCGATGAGAAGGACGTGGGGGGCAAGATCAAAGAAATCACTTGCGCTTGAGACAACCCAGGGGGCCAGGATGGTGCCTCCATACTCCAAGGACTTGCCGCCAGTCGAGGTAAGCTTCTTCTACTCAGTCGGACCGTCCATATGTTACTTCTTGTGCATCTGATTCTTGTGTTGTGGTATATTTGTTCCTCCAAAGTTTTCAGCACATGATCTCTCATATACCTTTGGTCGACCGGTCGCCCGAGGACATGACGAGTGGCACCGCGCGCCAGTACTTGGAGGAGGAAGACGACGACGATGAGAGCTATGAGGACTAGAGCTCCGAGGAGGGGAAGGAAGCCGAGTCCTCCAAAGTGCTGCATGATCCAAGTGGTAATGTGTGAGGATCTCAGTAGCTGACTGTTTCGGGTCAGACAACGCGCAGCTCGAAGTGCGGGCATGCCGAAGTGGAGGGTTCTGCTGAGAAGCAGCCCAAACAGATCACCTCCAAGCCTCGCAAGGCCACTATGCCCCGGATCAAGGTGGTAGTGTCGGTGGCTTCGACGTAAATGTTTCTGTTGGGTCTTCGTTTATTGTTATCTTGACTCGGCTGATGTTCGAGTGCTATTGTATTTCGCAGCAATGAGACTTCGACGACATCGCTAGACCCGAATGCTCCCAAGAAGGACCAGGGCAAGACCAATGCGGCAGACGCCACCACTTCCAAATGTATGCCCGCGCCGACTGATTGGGACTATGTTTTCATCCAACTGACTTTTACTGATGCATCTAACTCATGTGTTTGCACAACGCCGCCTGAAGTCATTCAGCTGGACAATGAGGACAAGGTCGACCCGCCCAACCCGGAGGCTGGCTGGCATCAACATAGTCATGCAGGAGGCTTCTCCTCGCTGAGTGGAGCGTGTTTCACCAGCCAAGACCATCACGAGGTCTACCGGGCCGAGTCCTCTGGCCCCGAGCAGCTCTGCGCCTTCGACTGCCATGAATCCAACCCCTAGGCCTGCGCCAGCACCTCCGTCGACCCCCTTCACCGCCTATCACCTATTTCATGTCCCAGAAGACCAAGGGTGAGCAAGGAGGCTCTGATCCAGGTGAAGTTGATGCGCGACCGCCTGAAGGACGCATATGACGCTAGTGAGGCGCTGTAGACCAACGTCCAAGTAAGTACCATTATGAGTAAGATTTTCAATCAAAGTTTCTGAATTTTGGTTTTTTCTTCATGATGGGATTCTTGTCAGTGGGTTTGCATAGGGCACACCCACTGGGTGTCTTCAATCGAGTGGGGGAACGCTGAGTGCACCCACTGGGTGTAGTCTCCAAGGCTCCCATTGACTGGGAACAATCGGCGAGAGTCTTAGAACTTATATTTTTCTTTGTTATTGTCTCCACTCGGGTTTAGCCAGAGCATTTTTGAGTGTTTTTTATTCCAGTGGGGGCACGCTGAGTGCACCCACCGAGTGTAGTCCCCGAGGCTACCGCCGAATGGAAGCAGTCAGTGGTAGTCATAGTGTTTCTAGAATACTTTCCCTAGGGATAATTGCCATTTCTTTATCTCATCAACATGAGTGAGTGCAGCCACTGGGTGTAGTCGCCGAGACTGTTACCGATTGCGGGAAATCGGTGGTAGTATTTAGATCCATTTTCGTCGTGTGACACTCGGAGTGCTCGACCCCACTCAGTCGACCGAGTGGACCTTCTGATGAGATGAAGGTAGGATCTTCTTCATTGCTTACTTAGAGGTCAGCCCGAATGATTGAAGATCAGGGTGTTGTTGTCCTTGACCTTCTTCATTGCTGACTCGGAAGTCAGCCGAATGGCTGAAGATCAGGGTGTTGTTGTCCTCGATCTTCTTCATTGTTGACTCGGAGGTCTGATATGTCCATTTTGCATCATGATTTTATATTGATATTTATTGCATTATGGGATGTTATTACACATTATATCACAATACTTATGCCTTTTCTCTATTATTTTGTAAGGTTTACATGAAGAGGGAGAATGCCGGCAGCTGGAATTCTGGACTGGAAAAGGAGCAAATATTAGAGACCAATTCTACAAAACTCCAAAAGTCCTGAAACTTCACGGAGAATATTTTTGGAAAATATAAAAAATATTGGGTGAATAAATCACCAGAGGGGCCACCTGCCATCCACAAGGGTGGAGGGCACGCCCTATCCCCTTGGGCGCGCCCTCCGTCCTTGTGGGCCCCCTAGCAGGCCCTTGACGCCCATCTTCTGCTATATGGTGTGTTTTGACCTAGAAAAAAATCAGAAGGAAGTTTTCGGGACGAAGCACCACCGTCTCGAGGCGGAACCTGGGTAGAACCAATCTAGGGCTCTGACGGAGCCGTTCTGTCCGGGAAACATCCCTCCGGGAGGGCAAAATCATCGCCATCATCATCACCATCGATCCTCTCACTGAGAGGGGGTCAGTCTCCATCAACATCTTCACCAGCACCATCTCCTCTCAAACCCTAGTTCATCTCTTGTATCCGATCTTTGTCTCAAAACCTCAGATTGGCACCTATGGGTTGCTAGTAGTGTTGATTACTCCTTGTAGTTGATGCTAGTTGGTTTATTTGGTCGAAGATCATATGCCTAGACCCTTAATGATAATTAATACTCCTCTGATTATGAACATGAATATGCTTCATGAGTAGTTATGTTTGTTCCCGAGGACATGGGAGAAGTCTTGTTATAAGTAATCATGTGAATTTGGTATTCGTTCGATATTTTGATGAGATGTATGTTGTCTCTCCTCTAGTGGTGTTATGTGAATGTCGACTATATTAAACTTCACCTTGATTTGGGCCTAGGGGGATGCATTGGGAAGTAATAAGTAGATGATGGGTTGCTAGAGTGACAGAAACTTAAACCCTAGTTTACGTGTTGCTTTGTAAGGGGCTTATTTGGATCCATATGTTTCATGCTATGGTTAGGTTTACCTTAATTCTTCTTTTGTAGTTGTGGATGCTTGCGACAGAGGTTAATCATAAGTGGGAGGCTTGTCCAAGGAAGGACAGCAACCAAGCACCGGTCCACCCACATATCAAATTATCAAAGTAACGTACGTGAATCATATGAGCATGATGAAAACTAACTTGACAACAATTCCCATGTGTCCTTGGGAGCTCTTTGCTTTATATAAGAGTTCCTCAAGGCTTGTCCTTTGCTACAAAAAGGATTGGTCCACCTTGCTGCACCTTAGTTACTTTTGTTACTTGTTACCCGTTACGAATTATCTTATCACACAACTATCTGTTACCGATAATTTCAGTGCTTGCGCACAATACCTTGCTGAAAACCGCTTGTCATTTCCTTCGGCTCCTCGTTGGGTTAGACACTCTTACTTATCAAAAGGACTACGATAGATCCCCTATAATTGTGGGTCATCAAGGTCAGCCAAACGACTGAAGATCAGGGTGTTGTCCTCGATCTTCTGCATTGCTGACTCGGAGGTCATCCAAATGACTGAAGATCAGGGTATTGTTGCCCTTGATCTTATTCATAGATGACTCGGCGGTCAGCCGAATGAACTCGAACTTAGTGTAATTTATGTTGATCTTATCCATGTCTTCCGACTGATTGTTTTTGTATGGTACAGAGAGCTTGTGAGATGGGAGCACATTACGCTGCCCTGAAGAAGGAGGTGATATCTCTCTGAGTGGACCTGGATGTGGAGAAGCATAAGAGTGATCGACTGGAAAAGGAGAAGAAGACCTTTGGAGGTTAGTTGCTTCCCATCATTAGTCGTCGTATTTCATTTTCTCCTTTGATCCGAGTCAATCTGCTTCGATAGATGTTCGTAGCGAGAACACCAACTTGGAAAGAGGCTCAGGACTTCTATTTCTTTAGACACCATGAAGCAGGCCCTAGAAGACAAGGACAAGCAGCCGGCGCTAGCCCAGAAGGTGGCCAAGACCAAGACCAAGCTCACTGAGGAGAAGCTGGCATCAGTGGGAAAGCTGGAGGAGGAGATCAAGATCCTTAAGGCTGCCGCTGGTGTGGAGAAAGGTGAAGCCTCCGTGTGGGAAAAGAAGTGCAAGGATCAGGCAGGCACCTTTGAGCAGGAGAAGAAAACCTTGGAGAAGGTTGCTCAGCTCCTCGAGAAGAAGAACACACTCGAATAGTATATCGATGACTTCTGCTCAGAGATGAACGAGAAGCTTGCTGGTAAGCTTCCTATCTGAATGTGATTCTTTTGCTCTCGGGGCTCATGAACTGATGACTTTATGCTGCTTCTCCCCGATAGATTACTACATTGATGTGGAACAAGAGACAGGGCGGGTCGAGCGGGACCAAGATCCTAAAAGGCAGCTCATCAATGAGAAGGTCGCCCTCCACGTCCTCCAACTATACGAACACCTCTACAATGCTACAGGCTGCATCACTCGGCTGCATGGTGCCACGGGAAGAATTGACAAGGAGTAGACGCGGCTGAACAAGATCCCTGCCAAGGTGCAGGCGTGGAAGAAGTCAGCGGCCCGCAGAGGTGCTGATGTGGCCTTGTCACTCGTCCGCGTCCATTCTAAGGATGTGGATGAGGAGAATCTGGAGAATCTCTATGTGCTGAACAAGAAGAAACTCAAGTTCAAGGATTTCATGGAGACATTTGCCAAGGACGCCACGCGCATTGCCAATGGAATCGATCTAGAGACCTTGTCGAGCCGGCCAGCCCTCAGCCGGATGCATGAGAACTTGTTTGACTTAAATTTGCCCCGGAATGCTAGATGGTTGAGGTAATTGTGAACTCTGGTGAGCTTCGAGCTTTTTCGCTCTGCTTTTGCCTTTGAACATTTCGAATGCTTTAATTCCTTATTCACCGGCATGTTTTCTGGACTTAGGCGAAAAACCTAGTTCGCAGGAAAGCCCCCCGAGTGTGGAGCATACCCTCACTTGGGATGTTTTTGACCTTAGGTGATGGATGGTTCACGGCTAAGCACCCAAGTGTGGAGCTTGTCCTCCCTCGGTATGTTTTTGAGCTTGTGTGAAGACTGGTTCACAGCTAAGCCCCCCAAGTGTGGAGCTTGTCCTCACTCAGAATATATTGAACTTAGGCAAAAACCGGTTCGCGGCTAAGCCCCTGAGTGTCGAGCATGTCCTCACTCGGAATGTCTCGAACTTAGGCAAATACTGGTTCGCAGCTAAGCCCCCGAGTATGGTGCTTGTCCTCACTCAGAATGTTTTGAACTTAGGCGAAAACTGGTTCACAGCTAAGCCAATCACCCGCTGGGGGTGTGTTAGTTTCCGAATGCTATTAGTCACCTGTGTGAAAAATATGCCTCTAAGCCGAACTAGATGATATACATGAAAAGCAAGACTTTTATTCATCTAAATTCATTCGAGAAACTATTACAATGGGAAATTCTATCATAAGTGTAAAACTTGCAGAGCAGATCCGCGTTCCAAGCCCTGGGCTCTTCTATCTTTTTGCTGAAATTGTAGAGTCGATAGGCTTCATAATTCAGGACCTTTGATATGGCAAAAGGCCCCTCCCACGGGAGTGCTAACTTGTGAAGCTTCTGTTGATCCACTCGGAGGACTAAATCGCCTTCCTGGAAGACTCGTTCCTTGGCATGTCTGTCGTGATAGCGGCACATGTCTTGTTGGTACATGCTCTTCCTCCAAAAGGTCGAGGCCATCTTGCAATGCTTCTTCAGCTTCGGCTTCCGAGTACAGATCCACTCGAGGGGAGTTGTGAAGTAAATGACTCAACAAGACTGCTTCTGACCCGTACACCATGAAGAACGGAGTCCGGTTCGTGGATCGGTTTGGGGTCGTCCGCAGGCCCCAGAGGACCGATGGTAACTCGGTGACCTAGGGTCCTGCCGCATGAGTCAGGTCACACATGAGGTGAGGTTTCTGAAGGAAATATGCCCTACAGGCAATAATAAAGTTGTTATTTATATTTCCTTATATCATGATAAATGTTTATTATTCATGCTAGAATTGTATTAACCGAAAACTTAGTACATGTGTGAATACATAGACAATACATAGTGTCCCTAGTATGCCTCTACTTGACTAGCTCGTTAATCAAAGATGGTTATGTTTCCTAACCATAGACATGTGTTGCTATTTGATGAATGGGATCACATCATTAGATAATGATGTGATGGACAAGACCCATCCGTTAGCTTAGCATTATGGTCGTTACAGTTTTATTGCTATTGCTTTCTTCATGACTTATACATGTTCCTCTGACTACGAGATTATGCAACTCCCGAATACCGGAGGAACACTTTGTGTACTATCAAACGTCACAACGTAACTAGGTGATTATAAAGATGCTATACAAGTGTCTCCGAAGGTGTTTGTTGGGTTCACATAGATCAAGACTAGGATTTGTCACTTTGTGTATCGGAGAGGTATCTCTCGGCCCTCTCAGTAATGCTCATCACTATAAGCCTTGCAAGCAATGTGACTAATGAGTTAGTTAGGGGATGAAGCATTATGGAACGAGTAAAGAGACTTGCCGGTAACGAGATTGAACTAGGTATGGTGATACCGATGATCGAATCTCGGGAAAGTAACATAGCAATGACAAAGGGAACAACGTATGTTGTTGTGCGGTTTGACCGATAGAGATCTTTGTAGAATATGTAGGAGCCAATACGAGCATCCAGGTTCCGCTATTGGTTATTGATCGGAGATGTGTCTCGATCATGTCTACATAGTTCACGAACCCGTAGGGTCCGCACGCTTAACGTTTGATGACAATTTGTATTATGAGTTATGTGTTTTTGATGACCGAAGTTTGTTCCGAGTCCCGGATGAGATCACAGACATGACGAGGAGTCTCGAAATTGTCGATAGGTAAAGATTGATATATTGGAAGGTTATATACGGACACCGGAATGGTTCCGAAGAAGATCGGGGATTTTTCGGAGTACCGGGAGGTTACCGGTACCACCCGGGAAAGTTATTGGGCCTATTGGGACATAGTGGAGGAGAGGAGGCAGGCTACGGGAGGTGGCCCCCCTCCCCCCTTGCCCCAATCCGAATTGGACAAGGGGAGAGGTGCGGCCGCCCTCTTTCCTTCTCCCTTTCCCCTTTCCCCTCTCCGTTGATTGGAAGGAGGGGGAACGAATCCTACTTGGACAAGGAGTCCAAGTAGGACTCCCCCCTTGGGGCGCCCTCCTTGGCCGCTGGCCACCTCCTCCCCCTCCTTTATATACGTGGCCAGGGGGCACCCCAAAGGCACACCAAGATTTCTCTTAGCCGTGTGCGGTGCCCCCTTCCACAGTTTACTCCTCTGGTCATAGCGTCGTAGTGCTTTGGCGAAGCCCTGCACGGATCACATCATCAACACTGTCACCACGCCGTCGTGCTGACAAAACTCTCCCTTGGCCCTCTACTGTATCAAGAGTTCAAGGGACGTCATCAAGTTGAACGTGTGCTGAACACGGAGGTGCCGTACGTTCGGTACTTGGATTGGTTGGATTGTGAAGATGTTCGACTACATCAACCATGTTAACTAGCGCTTCCGCTTTCGGTCTACGAGGGTACGTAGACACACTCTCCCCCTCTCATTGCTATGCATCTCCTATATATATATCTTGCGTGATCGTAGGAATTTTTTTGAAATTGCATGCTACATTACCCAACAGTGGCATCCGAGCCAGGTCTATGCGTAGATGATATGCACGAGTAGAACATAAAGAGTTGTGGGCGATAATAGTCATATTGCTTACCACCAACGTCTTACTTTGATTCGGCGGCATTGTTGGATGAAGCGGCCCGGACCGACATTACATGACCGCATTCATGAGACAGGTTTTACTGACATGCTTTGCACACAGGTGGCTGGCGGGTGTCTGTTTCTCCAACTTTAGTTGAACCGAGTTTGACTATGGCTGGTCCTTGTTGAAGGTTAAAACAACACACTTGACAAAAAATCATTGTGGTTTTCATGCGTAGGTAAGAACGGTTCTTGCTAGAAGCCTGTAGAAGCCACGTAAAACATGCAACAACAAAGTAGAGGACATCTAACTTGTTTTTGCAGGGCTTGTTGTGATGTGATATGGTCAAGACATGATGAGATATAAATTGTTGTATGAGATGATCATGTTTTGTAACAGAGTTATCGGCAACTGGCAGGAGCCATATGGTTGTCGCTTTATTGTATGAAATGCAATCGCCATGTAATTGCTTTACTTTATCACTAAGCGGTAGCGATAGTCGTAGTAGCAATAGTTGGCGAGACGACAACGATGCTACGATGGAGATCAAGGTGTCAAGCCGGTGACGATGGAGATCATGACGGTGCTTTGGAGATGGAGATCAAAGGCACAAGATGATGATGGCCATATCATGTCACATATTTTCATTGCATGTGATGTTTATCTTTTATGCATCTTATTTTGCTTAGTACGGCGGTAACATTATAAGATGATCCCTCACTAAATTTCAAGGTATAAGTGTTCTCCCTGAGTATGCACCGTTGCTACAGTTCGTCGTGCCGAGACACCACGTGATGATCGGGTGTGATAAGCTCTACGTTCACATACAATGGGTGCAAGCCAGTTTTGCACGTGCAAAATACTCGGGTTAAACTTGACGAGCCTAGCATATGCAGATATGGCCTTGGAACACTGAGACCGAAAGGTCGAATGTGAATCATATAGTAGATATGATCAACATAGAGATGTTCACCATTGAAAACTACTCCATCTCACGTGATGATCGGACATGCTTTAGTTGATATGGATCACGTGATCATTTAGATGACTAGAGGGTTGTCTAACTAAGTGGGAGTTCTTTAGTAATATGATTAATTGAACTTTAATTTATCATGAACTTAGTCCTGATAGTTTTTTTCATATCTATGTTGTTGTAGATCAATGGCCTGTGCTACCGTTCCATTGAATTTTAATGTGTTCCTAGAGAAACCTAAGTTGAAAGATGATGGTAGTAATTACACAGACTGGGTCTGTAACTTGAGGATTATCCTCATTGTTGCACATAAGAATTACATCCTAGAAGCATCGCTAGGTGCAAGGCCTACTGCAGGAGCAGATGCTAACATTATGAACATCTGGCAGACTCGATCTGTTGACTACTCTATAGTTCAGTGTGCCATGCTTTACAGCTTAGAATCGGGACTTCAAAGACGTTTTGAACGTCATGGAGCATATGAGATGTTCCAAGAGTTGAAGTTAATATTTCAAGGAAATGTCAGAGTTGAGAGATATGAAGTCTCCAACAAGTTCTATAGCTGCAAAATGGAGGAGAATAGTTCTGTCAGTGAACACATACTCAGAATGTCTGGGTACCATAACCACTTGACTCAGCTGGGAGTTAATCTTCCTGATGATAGTGTTATTGACAGAGTTCTTCAATCACTGCCACCAAGCTATAAAGGCTTCATGATGAACTATAATATGCAAGGGATGGAAAAGACTATTCCTGAGCTCTTCACAATGCTAAAGGCCACAGAGGTAGAAATCAAGAAGGAGCATCAAGTGTTGATGGTTAACAAGACCACTAGTTTCAAGAAAAAGGGCAAAGGGAATAAGGGGAACTTCAAGAATAACAGCAAGTTGCTACTCCCGGGAAAAAGCCCAAGTCTGGACCTAAGCCTAAAACTGAGTGCTTCTACTGCAAAGGGAGTGGTCACTGGAAGCGGAACTGCCCCAAGTATTTGGCGGATAAGATGGATGGAAAAGTGAAAGATATATTTGATAAACATGTTATTGATGTGTACCTTACTAATGCTTGTAGTAGCGCCTGTGTATTTGATACTGGTTCTGTTGCTCATATTTGCAACTCGAAACAGGGGCTACTGATTAAACAAAGATTGGCTAAGGACGAGGTGACGATGCACGTCATAAATGGTTCCAAGGTCGATGTGATCGCCGTCGGCACGCTAGCTCTACATCTACCTTCGGGATTAGTTTTAGACCTAAATAATTGTTATTTGGTGCCAGTGTTGAGCATGAACATTATATCTGGATCTTGTTTGATGCGAGATGGTTATTCATTTAAATCAGAGAATAATGGTTGTTCTATTTATATGAGTAATATCTTTTATGATCATGCACCCTTGTTGAGTGGACTATTTTTGTTGAATCTCGATCATGGTGATACACATGTTCATAATATTGAAGCCAAAAGATGCAACGTTGATAATGATAGTGCAACTTATTTGTGGCACTGTTGTTTAGGTCATATTGGTGTAAAGCGCATGAAGAAACTCCATGCTGATGAGCTTCTGGAATCACTTGATTATGAATCACTTGGTGCTTGTGAACCATGCCTCATGGGCAAGATGACTAAAACTCCGTTCTCCGGAACAATGGAACGAGCTACTGACTTATTGGAAATAATACATATCGATGTATACGGTCCAATGAGTGTTGACGCTCGTGGCGGGTATCATTATTTTCTGACCTTCACAGATAATTTGAGCAGATATGGGTATATCTACTTAATGAAACATAAGTCTGAAATGTTTGAAAAGTTCAAAGAACTTCAGAGTGAAGTGGAAAATCATCGTAACAAGAAAATAACGTTTCTACGATATGATAGTGGAGGCGAATATTTGAGCTACAAGTTTGGTCTTCATTTGAAACAATGTGGAATAGTTTCGCAACTCACGCCACCTGGAACACCATAGCGTAATGGTGTGTCCGAACATCGTAACCGTACTTTATTAGATATGGTGCGATCTATGATGTCTCTTACTGATTTACCGCTATCGTTTTGGGGTTATGCTTTAGAGACAACTGCATTCATGTTAAATAGGGCACCATCGAAATCTGTTGGGACGACACCATATGAACTATGGTTTGGCAAGAAACCCAAGTTTTCGTTTCTTAAAGTTTGGGGCTGCGATGCTTATGTGAAAAAACTTCAACCTGATAAGCTCGAACCCAAATCAAAGAAGTGCATCTTCATAGGATACCCAAAGGAAACTGTTGGTACACCTTCTATCACAGATCTGAAGGCAAGATATTTGTTGCTAAGAATGGATCCTTTCTAGAGAAGGAGTTTCTCTCAAAAGAAGTGAGTGGGAGGAAAGTAGAACTTGATGAGGTAATTGTACCTTCTCCTGAATTGGAAAGTAGTTCATCACAGAAACTAGTTCCAGTGATTCATACACCAATTAGTGAGGAAGCTAATGATGATGATCATCAAAATTTAGATCAAGTTGCTACTAAACCTCATAGGTTAACCAGGGTATGATCCGCACCAGAGTGGTATGGTAATGCTATTCTAGAAGTCATGTTACTAGACCATGATGAACCTACGAACTATGAGGAAGCGATGATGAGCCCAGATTCCGCAAAATGTCTTGAGGCCATGAAATCTGAGATGGTATCCATGTATGAGAACGAAGTGTGGACTTTGGTGGACTTGCCCAATGATCGCCAAGCCATAGAAAATAAATGGATCTTTAAGAAGAAGACTGACGCTGACGGTAATGTTACTATCTACAAAGCTCGACTTGTTGCGAAAGGTTTTCGACAAGTTCAAGGAGTTGACTATGATGAGACCTTCTCACCCATAGCAATGCTTAAGTCTGTCCAAATCATGTTAACAATTGTTGCATTTTATGATTATGAAATTTGGCAAATGGATGTCAAAACTGCATTCCTTAATGGATTGCTTAAAGAAGAGTTGTATATGATGCAACCAGAAGAATTTGTCGATCCAAATGGTGCTAACAAAGTGTGCAAGCTCCAGCGATCCATTTAAGGACTGGGGCAAGCCTCTCAGAGTTGGAATATATGCTTTGGTAATATGATCAAAGCATATGGTTTTATACAGACTTTTGGAGAAGCCTGTATTTACAAGAAAGTGAGTGGCAGCTCTGTATCATTTCTAATATTATATGTGGATGACATATTGTTGATTGGAAATAATACAGAATTTCTGGATAGCATAAAAGGATACTTGAATAAGAATTTTTCAATGAAAGACCTCGGTGAAGCTGCTTACATATTGGCATCAATATCTATAGAGATAGATCAAGACGCTTAATTGGACTTTCACAAAGCACATACCTGGATAAAAACTTGAAAAGGTTCAAAATGGACCAGTCAAAGAAAGGGTTCTTGCCTGTGTTACAAGGTGTGAAGTTCGGTCAGACTCAATGCCCGACCACTGCAGAAGATAGAGCAAAAATGGAAGTCATTCCCTGTGCTTCAGCCATATGTTCTATCATGTATGCAATGCTGTGTACCAGACCTGATGTGTGCCCTGCTATAAGTATAGCAGGGAGGTACCAAAGTAATCCAGGAGTGGATCACTAGACAATGGTCAAGAACATACTGAAATACATGAAAAGGACTAAGGATATGTTTCTCATTTATGGAGGTGACAAAGAGCTTGTCGTAAATGATTACGTCGATGGAAGCTTTTGACACTGATCCGGATGACTCTAAGTCACAAACCGAATATGTATTTATATTGAATGGTGGAGCTGTCAGTTGGTGCAGATCCAAGCAGAGCGTCGTGGCGGGATCTACGTGTGAAGAGGAGTACATAGCTGCTTCAGAAGCAACAAATGAAGGAGTCTGGATGAAGGAGTTCATATCCGATCTAGGTGTAATATCTAGTGCATCGGGTCCAATGAAAATCTTTTGTGACAATACTGGAGCAATTGCCTTGGCAGAGGAATCCAGATTTCACAAGAGAACCAAACACATCAAGAGACGCTTAAATTCCATCCACCATCAAGTCAAGGAAGGAGACATAGAGATTTGCAAGATACATACAGATCTGAATGTTGCAGACCGGTTGACTAAGCCTCTTCCACGAGCAAAACATGATCAACACCAAGACTCCACCAGTTTTAGAATCATTACTTTGTAATCTAGATCATTGACTCTAGTGCAAGTGGGAGACTGAAGGAAATATGCCCTAGAGGCAATAATAAAATTGTTATTTATATTTCCTTATATCATGAAAAATGTTTATTATTCATGCTAGAATTGTATTAACCGAAAACTTAGTACATGTGTGAATACATAGACAATACATAGTGTCCCTAGTATGCCTCTACTTGACTAGCTCGTTAATCAAAGATGGTTATGTTTCCTAACCATAGACATGTGTTGTCATTTGATGAACGGGATCACATCATTAGAGAATGATGTGATGGACAACACCCATCCGTTAGCTTAGCATTATGATTGTTACAATTTTATTGCTATTGCTTTGTTCATGACTTATACATGTTCCTCTGACTATGAGATTATGCAACTCCCGAATACCGGAGGAACACCTTGTGTGCTATCAAACGTCACAATGTAACTGGGTGATTATAAAGATGCTTTATAGATGTCTCTGAAGGTGTTTGTTGGATTGGCATAGATCAAGATTAGGATTTGTCACTCCGTGTATCGACAGGCATCTCCGGGCCCTCTCGGTAATGCTCATCACTATAAGCCTTCCAAACAATGTGACTAATGAGTTTTTTACTGGATGAAGCATTATGGAACGAGTAAAGAGACTTGCCAGTAACGAGATTGAACTAGGTGTGTTGATACTGACGATCGAATCTCGGGCAAGTAACATACCGATGACAAAGGGAACAACGTACGTTGTTGTGCAGTCTGACCAATAAAGATCTTCGTAGAATATGTAGGAGCCAATATGAGCATCCAAGTTCCACTATTGGTTATTGATTAGAGATGTGTCTTGATCATGTCTACATAGTTCTTGAACCCATAGGGTCCACACGCTTAACGCTCGATGACGATTTGTATTATGAGTTATGTGTTTTTGATGACTGAAGTTTGTTTGTAGTCCCGGATGAGATCACGGACATGACGAGGAGTCTCGAAATGTTTGAGAGGTAAAGATTGATATATTGGAAGGTTATATACGGACACAGGAATGGTTCTGAAGAAGATCGTGGATTTTTCGGAGTACCGGGAGGTTACCGAACCCCCCGGGAAATTTATTGGGCCTATTGGGCCATAGTGGAGGAGAGGAGACATGCCATGGGAGGTGGCGCGCACCCTCCTTGCCCATATCCGGATTGGACAAGGGGAGGGGGCACGGCCCCCCACTTTCTTTCTCCCTCTCTTGCTTCCCCTTTCCCCTCTCCGTTGATTGGAAGGAGGGGGGCGAATCCTACTTGGACTAGGAGTCCAAGTAGGACTACCCCCTTGGTGTACCCTCCTTGGCCGCGGGCCTCCTCCTCCCCCTCCTTTATATACGTGGCCAAGGGGCACTGTCGGTGTCAAAACCGGCAGATCTCGGGTAGGCGGTCCTGAACTGTGTGTCTAAGGATCGAAGGTAACAAGGAGGCGGGGGACATGATGTTTACCAAGGTTCGGGCCCTCTTAATGGAGGTAATACCCTACTTCCTGCTTGATTGACTTTGATGAGTATAGGGGTTCAAGAGTTGATCTACCTCGAGATCGTAATGGCTAAACCCTACATGTCTAGATTGTATGATTGTGATTGTCTCTATGGACTAAACCCTCTGGTTTATATAGGCACCGGAGGGGGTAGGGGTGTACAAAGTCGGTTTACAGGGGAAGGAAACTACACATTCGGATGCCGAGCTTGCCGTCCACGCAAAGGAGAGTCCCATCCGGACACAGGAGGAGGCCTTCTGCTCTTGTATCTTCACAACCCATTAGTGCGGCCCATGTCACATAGGCCGGCTCTCCGAGGATGCCATAATCTAGGACTCCCTCAATAGCCCTCGAACTTGCCTTCAATAATGTCGTTGTATCCGGCTTCATGTCTTCGGCTTTGAAAGGCGAGTTCCCAATTGAATTCCATATAGTTCGGCTTTTAAATTAAATACTGTACTCTTCAGCTTCTGTGCCGCCGTCGCCTCGTCTTCCACATGTCAGATGAATGCGAAGAGCCTAGGCATTTTTACAAATAACCCCTTGACCACGTAAGGCAGGAGCTTATTTAAAGAGATTGAATCTCAGATTCCATTCCTCACCAGACGAGAAAATCCTTAGAGCTTGCCAGCAGAAACCGACCAAAGATGGCCAAGGCTCCTTGTTCTTCCTCGCGTCCCCAAGTCCCTCAAGAAGGCGACTGGGAGAGCTGCTCGGTGCCCCACACCCAATTGACCAAGCTTCAGGCACATGGATATCTTCCTCCCTCAGATCTAGTCCATGTTCGAGCGGGATTAACTTCCTTCAATGGTGAAGCCCTGGCGAAGAAATTCCCCAATCCCAATAAAGGGGAGCGGGTGTGCTTCGTTTCCTTCTTACTAAGGGGCGTGGGATTTCCAATACACCCTTTCCTCAAAGGTCTTCTAGAGTATTACGGTCTCCAAATGCACAACCTCACGCCGGGCTCCATTCTACTCATCGCGGGCTTCGTTGCTCTTTGCGAGTTGTTTCTAGGTTGTGAGGCCCATTTTGATTTATGGAGGAAATATTTCTGCCTCGTCACTCGCTCCCAGACGGGATCCATATTTGAGGTGGGCGGCGCCGAAGTATGGCGTATAGGCGGAACAGGATACCTGTCCGGCACTCCGAAGAGTGGCCCTCGGAGTGGTTCTACATCGAAGATGTTGTCCTTCTGGACCCAATCCGTAAATTTCTTCCTGAATTTTCCTCCGCCCTTTAAAGAAGCGCGCCAACCGGCGTCCCCGAAGTTATGAAGAAGAAGACATTGAGGAGGTTAAGAGGATAGTGAACAAGATCAGAATACTTGCCCACTCCAGACTAAGTATAGTCGAGGTAATGGCGATTTCAATAACCCGATGCTTTCATCCGCTTCAATTCAGGGGGCTTCCCATGTGGCATTACAACGGGGAGGACGACGCCTCTCATTATGGGCGCAAGGGTCCGGCTAATTTCTCCGCGCTAGCCGCCATGTTGGTTGGCCTTTTCAAAGGGGAAAAAGAAGATTTCGCTCGCCTGAAGTGTCGAGAAGGTTTCTCCATGTATACCCCCATTGACTGGGTGAGTCTTCAATTTTAATTGATCCTTTCCCTTAACTATGCTTTTTAGTCGAACTCAATTTAACTACCTTTAACAGGAATGGAGAAAGGTCGTCGTGGGTGTCGGTGTCAAAACCGGCGGATCTCGGGTAGGGGGTCCCGAACTGTGCGTCTAGGCGGATGGTAACAGGAGACAAGGGACACGATGTTTTACCCAGGTTCGGGCCCTCTTGATGGAGGTAAAACCCTACGTCCTGCTTGATTAATATTTATGATGTGTGTTACAAGAGTAGATCCACCACGAGATCAAGGAGGCCAAACCCTAGAAGCTAGCCTATGGTATGATTGTTGTTCGTCCTACGTACTAAAGCCATCCGGTTTATATAGACACCGAAGAGGGCTAGGGTTACACAGAGTCGGTTAGAATGGTAGGAGATCTACATATCCGTATCGCCAAGCTTGCCTTCCACGCCAAGGAAAGTCCCATCCGGACACGGGACAAAGTCTTCAATCTTGTATCTTCATAGTCTTGGAGTCCGGCCGATGATGATAGTTCGGCTATCCGGACACCCCCTAGTCAAGGACTCCCTCAGTAGCCCCTGAACCAGGCTTCAATGACGACGAGTCCGGCGCACATATTGTCTTCGGCATTGCAAGGCGGGTTCCTCCTCCGAATAATTTATAGAAGATTGTCAATACCAGGACAGTGTCCGGCTCTGCAAAATAATTTCCACATACCACCGTAGAGAGAATAATATTTACACAAGTTCAATCTGCTGACGTATTTCGTAGCGTGTCGTCACACCACTACCAAGCCTTTACTCGAATTGTTTTTATTGTACCACCTCAGCGCGTTTAGCGAAGCGGTTTCCTTGGCACGTCTTGTCGAAGCAAGAGATCGTGTTCCCCTTATTCCGGGATTCCCATCAATACGGATGTGGGTAACCCAACCGCGCCATTGATTGCGGCGCTTGGGGGATAATCGAGTTTTATCAGGCCGGTGGGGACGCATGTTTTCGTCCGCCCATATAAGGGGATAAAGATCCAACCCTTTTACCTGCACCTTCTTCCTCCTTGGCTTATCCATCTCTGCGAAGTCGAGCTCCAGCGCCCAAGTCCGCACATCTCACCTCAACCTCCTCCAACTATGTCCGGAGCATGAGGCAAGTGGATGGCCTCCTCCGTTACGGAGGGGCACATCCAGAAGCTATGCAGCGCTGGATATTTGTCCAGCAACATCGCACATCGGCTCCCCGACGAGGGAGAGATCATCCCCACCCCCAGGCCCCATGAGAGGGTAGTATTTCTTACCCATTTCCTCCACGGACTGGGCTTCCCACTCCATCCCTTTGTCTGGGGGCTCATGTTCTACTACGGCCTGGATTTCCACGATCTGGCCCCGAATTTCATCCTCAACATCTCGGCGTTTATCGTCGTGTGTGAGGCCTTCCTCTGCATCCAGCCCCCCTTCGACTTGTGGCTCAAGACCTTCAGTGTCAAGCCGAAGGTTGCGAAGGGCAGCCAAGCAGAGTGCGGAGGCGCCATGGTGGGCAGGATGTCCAACGTTACTTGGCTTGAGGGCACTTTCGTGGAAACCATTAAAGGGTGGCAATCGGGGTGGTTCTACATCACCGAGCCGCGTGACCCTGAATGGGCAGCGGCCCCCGAATTCAGATCTGGCATCCCCACACGGCTCACCTCCTGGAAAGAGAGCGGCCGGACTTGGGGTGATTCGGAGGAGCTGACCGGACTCCAAGCCTGCGTCCAAAAGCTGGTGGACAAGAAGCTCAAGCTTGTCAACATGGTCCAGGTCATGCTCATCCGCCGGATCCTCCCGTGCCAATGACGAGGCTTCAACATGTGGGAGTTCGATCCGGCGCAACAGCAGACTTTGAGCGGGCTCTTCGACACTACGTACGAAGATGTCTGGAAGGTGCTGTTCAAGGGCGCCGAGGCTCCCGAATCCGCTAACGAAGATCGCGGATTCAGCTCGCAGCGTTCGGCTGACGAGGTAAGCGATTTTGTCCTTTACGGGACGCTTGTTTTCCATAGTTTGACTCTATGCGGGATCTAAACTCCCTTTCCCTTGACAGGGCTGGCTGGCGAAGGCCGAGCGGACTATCTGTCCGGCCCCATTGCCAGAGGACCCAGCGGACGCCCGCCTAACGGGGGTGATGGCTCCGGCACCCCACGTGGTGCCAGAGAAGAAGGCCAAGAAGAAGGCCACGGGGACTCGGAAGAGTTCCCGTTTTCAGGTGCTATCGGATGACGACTCCGAGGCCGACTCCTCTCACCAAGGTGAGGAGGAGAAGAAGAAAGCCTCTCCCCCAGTGGGGGGAGAGAAGAAAAGGAAGGCCGAAGGGTCCAAGAAGGGAAAAACTCTTCCCCCGGACTGCTCTACCAACGCCGGTGACGACGACGAGGACTGACCTCCAAGGGCCAAGCCCCTGGCGAGATCGTGAGTATCCGGACTCCCGAATAACTTCATGTTTTTTCTTTTTTGCCACACAATGTCTTTCTAATGCCGCATACAACCCTGCAGTCTGCCCAAGGACGATCTTCCCGCTTCGTCGAGCGGGTCCTTAGGTGCGTCAGATATGGATTCTCTTCCGACCGCCTCCACCCCCCATGACACGGACGATGCCGAGGTGGGATCCCGGGAATGGACCCGCCAGGAGGAGGAGGCCCCGGAGGTGTCGCAGGACAACCTCCCGGACGTTGCACCGGACTCGGCTCCGGATCCCATAGTGGCTCCGGAGTCCGGCGGGCGGCCCCTTCATAAGAAGGACATGACCGTGACACCGGCAGCCTCCGTCCAACCGGAGGCGCCGGATAGCTTGCTAGAGGCGCTCAATGGCGCCTCCATCAAAGAGGAACACCACACTGTTATGAGTGCGGTGATTCAGAAGGTGCAGCTCGCCAAAAGCGGGCTGACCGAAGCCTGCAGCATCCTTCTAACAGGCTTTGAGGTAAGAATTTTGATATATGTAAAATAGTACCGCATAGACAGTAGCCCCCGATGCTCAGTTCGATGTTCGGAAAGAAAAGCCGGACTGAGGATCTAAGAAGATATACGCAGGAGTCATAAAAAATATGTCAATATGGGATTGCAGGCTGCGCTGCTGACCTCTGCCGCACTGACTGCGGAGGTCAATACTTTGAAGGAAAGCCTCGAGCGGTCCGAGAATGAGCTCGGCCGTGCCAAGAAGCAGCTCGAGGACAAGGAAGGTGAGTAACACCTTATTAAAATTGTACCTTACAGAAAAGGATTTTGGTTGCAAAAAGAATGACAAGGATAACGTGGGTATTGCAGGGGCCACTAACGAGGTGGCGACCCTGAAAGAGGCGGTGGCCGCGGCCGAACGCAATGCGGCCGCGGAGCGCACCGAGCGAGAGAAGCAGGAGGTGCGGGTGGCGGAGGTACAGCAAGAGCTCCAGGATCTCGTGAAAAAACATGAGAGCCTGGAGCGTGCCTCGAAGACTCGAGAGCCTGAGCTTGCAACGGCTCTTGAGAGTGCCAAAGCCCTAAGGCCGAAGCCTACAAGGCCCTCCAGGAAATCGAGGCGTTGAAGAAAATAGCAGTGGGTAAGGCATTTTTCATGCAAAGTAAGCATGTGAGTGTTAATTACCTGTTGCTTACCCGAATTCGGAGCTCTCCAGGAGCGTTCGCAGATCTTCCTCGCAGCGTGTCCGATGCTGCCGTGTTCTACCGGGCCGAAGAGGGGAGCTCGATGGAGAAGGTCTTCTGGTCTCAGTATGCTGAGGCCGGACATCCGGTGCCCCTTAGCGACCAGCTGAAGCAGCTGGTCGAGCTCCACAAGGCGACCGAATAGGCCATGAAGGGCCTCATAGTTCGGCTGTGGCCTAAGGAGGCCATGCCTGGGAGCTACTTCGGCCTGGTGCGGCGGCTGGTGGATGCGTGCCCGTGGGTTGAAGTCATCAAGCACTCCGCCTATATTGAAGGTGCCCGTCGGGCCCTTGCCCGCGCAAAGGTGCACTGGGGCAAGATGGATGCCCAGAAGCTCGTGACGGACCCGCCACCACAGGGCAAGGAGCATCGCACGCCCGGGATGTATTATAAGAGTGTGCTGAAGGGCGCCCGCACTATTGCGGGTGAGTGCTCCAAAGATGTAATATTTGAGTAGACTCGCATTTTGTTATCCTGTGCGCTGAAAACTTAGTTCATTTGCGCTAAGCAACGCATTTTAATTTAAAATATTACCTTCTGTGCGGCTGTTTATCAAATCTGAGAGATGGCAAGTTGTCGGCTTCAGCCCCCATGCCACGAGTGCTGGGGTGTTCGGGATAAATTTGAGCACTCTTGTTCCCATATTTGGGTCCATCTAGGGAGGCGCTCAACACAACGAACAAGGCAACCGGACTTATAATGCTTGAACACTCTCACTTAGCCATAGAATTCTATAATTTTAAATTTCGGCGAAGCCCCTAGTCTTCGGAAGGCCGAATTTGGGGCGCTATCCACGCCTGGGCCGGACAAAGTCGGCTCCTCGCTCTAAGCGGCATAAGTCTTTAAGGACTCACAAAAAACCTCTCGAACAGCGACCAGCTCTCGCCATCATGACGGTCAGTTTTAGCTTTCTCCACTGAGGCGCTCGCCCAGCTCAACCGGGGCACAATCGCAGTGGTTCTCCTAGTGCTACCTTAGCTGATACAATGGAACGTAAGGTACCAAAACATGGGAGCCGGGCAAACCCAACTATTGACCCAAGACATGATTCGGAGCCGATGCATATAATGCTATAAGTTCGGGGTGCCGCACTTGTGAAAGTGTTCAGACTTATCACACCATGATGCAGGAAACATAAGCCCCTAGTGTATTTAGCCGTACCAAAACGTACGGATGCGACATGTCACAAATGAACATATGTATAAGAGAGAAATGCAATTGGAAGCAAAAAGGTGCTGCATTACTTATTCAAGAAAAACTGCTATAAGTGCCGAACGATACAAATGGTGCGATAAGCAAGGGATGGGACTGTTAAACATGTCCCCCTCCAGGGGTAGGCTGCGAAATGGTGCATAAAACAGATTTAATGCTCGTAATGAAGACCACCTGGATATTTGTTGTAGCCTTTCTCCTTCCCTGGTTGTTGCATCGTGAGTTCGGCAGGTCTACTGCCAGACAGGGCCTCTGACGAACGGAGTCCTGCGGGTAAAAATAAAAAGAAAAGTAAAAAAGAACGACACACTTGAGAGCCCTTGGTGTGGTTGAGCCGCATTCTGGGCCTATCGTGGTCGTGCCCCTCTCCCCATGCCCATGGTATCTTTAGAGGGTAATGGTGTACGCGAAGGCCCTTTCTTGATGTTTTGCAGGGGCTGGGGTTGGGGCCACACTGCTACGCGTGCTCGGAACGTGCCAGGTGGTCTTGTTGTAGGTTACTCCGGGCGCGTTTAGCCGTGTCCGGCTGCTTAACGGCTGGACTCGAGAATTTCCTTAAGAGGCTGCATTGTACTTCTGTCGCGAGAGCCGCTGTATGTTCCTTCGTTCGGAGAGAACGTTCAGTGTTTCCGTTGACCGTGATGACTCCTCGAGGGCCTGGCATCTTGAGCTTGAGGTATGCGTAGTGCGGCACCGTGTTGAATTTTGCAAACGCGGTACGTCCGAGCAGGGCATGATAGCCACTGCGGAACGGAACTATGTCGAAGATTAACTCCTCGCTTCGGAAGTTATCCGGGGATCCGAAGACCACTTCCAGTGTAACTGAGCCTGTACAATTGGCTTCTACACCTGGTATGACACCTTTAAAGGTTGTCTTGGTAGGTTTAATCCTTGAGGGGTCTATGCCCATTTTGCGCACTGTATCCTGATAAAGCAGGTTCAGGCTGCTGCCGCCGTCCATCAGGACTCTGGCGAGGTGAAATCCATCGACGATTGGGTCTAAAACCAATGCGGAGAATCCGCCATGGCGGATGCTGGTGGGGTGGTCCCTTCGGTCAAAAGTGATCGGGCAGGAGGACCATGGATTGAACTTCGGGGTAACTGGCTCCATCGTGTATACGTCCCTGAGTGCACGGTTCCGCTCCCTTTTGGGTATGTGCATTGCGTATATCATGTTCACCGTCCGTACCTATGGGGGGAAACCCTTCTGTCCTCTATTGTTTGGCGGTCAGGTCTCTTCCTCGTCATCGCTATGCAGCCCCTTGTCATTGTTTTCGGCAATTAACTTGCCTGCCTGCTTGAATACCCAACAGTCCATGTTGGTGTGGTTGGCTGGCTTTTCGGGGGTGCCGTGTATCTGGCACGAGCGGTCGAGTATTCGGTCCAAATTGGACGGACCCGGAGTAGTTCTTTTGAATGGCCTTTTTTGCTGACCGGGTTTAGAGCCTCTAAATCCGTCATTGATTGTCGTATCTTCACTATTATTGCCGTTAATGCGGCATTTGTTTTTGTTGCGACGCGACCTGCCAGTATGGTCCTTGATATCCGGACTGCCATAATTTTTGCTGAGGTTGTTGCTGCGTGCTAGCCAGCTGTCCTCACCCGCGCAGAAGCGGGTCATGATTGATGTGAGGGCTGCCATGGATTTCGGCTTTTCCTGTCCTAGGTGCCGGGCAAGCCACTCGTCGCGGATGTTATGCTTGAAGGTCGCTAGGGCCTCCACATCCGGACAATCGACGATTTGGTTTTTCTTGGTTAAGAACCGTGTCCAGAATTGTCTGGCCGATTCGCTTGGCTGCTGAATTATGTGGCTTAGGTCATCGGTGTCTGGTGGTCGCATATACGTGCCTTGGAAGTTATCGAGGAATGCGGCTTCCAGGTCTTCCCAACTCCCGATTGACTCTACTGGCAAGCTGTTAAGCCAATGCCGGGCTGGTCCTTTAAGTTTGAGTGGGAGATATTTGATGGCGTGAAGATCGTCACCGCGGGCCTTGTGGATGTGGAGGAGATAGTCTTCGATCCAAACCGCGGGGTCTGTTGTGCCATTGTAGGATTCAATGTTTATGGGTTTAAACCCTTCGGGGATTTGATGATCCATTACTTCATCTGTGAAGCATAGTGGGTGTGCGGCGCCTCTGTACTGGGTGATATCACGACGGAGCTCAAAAGTGCTTTGTCTATTTTGTTCGGCCCGGCCGGACTTACTGTGTCCGGCGCGACGGTTGTTGTCATGTATCATGGGGCGCCCACGCGATCCATAGATCGATCTTGATTGTCTTGCCTTATCCTCCAATATATCTCGCAAGTCCGAAGCGTTCCCCTGTGGCCTTGTGCTTTTCGAGCGATGCCGGGGTACGGTTCTAGTGAAGGGCCTAGGGGCCTCTCTGTTGCGACCACGGGGTGGTCGGTCAGCCGTATTGTCTGCTGGTGATGCAGGTTCATATGCCTCCTCCTCTAATCGGGGGAGTAGCTTGAGTTTAGGGTAACTTTTGGAGGGGCGTTCGAGCTCATGCTCTTCGGCCGCGAGAACTTCGGTCCATCTGTCGGCTAGCAGATCTTGATCAGCTCTAAGCTGTTGCTGCTTTTTCTTGAGGCTGTTTTCCGTGGCCATAAGCCTGCGTTTAAAATGCTCTTGTTCGACGGGATCCTCAGGCACGACGAATTCGTCATCGTCGAGGCTTGCCTCGTCTTCGGAGGGAGGCATATAATCCTCTACCTCTTCTTCTACCGCTCTCTCATGAGGGCTGGTGTCTCCGTCCTCCTGCGCTGAATCTTGCTGGAGTGGGCTGTCTTCGGCACTATCCGGTGTGTTATTATCTCCGGTGCCGGAATCTTCATTCTTGCTGTGGCAGGATTTAGAGCGGCACCGCTGACGCCGGCGCTTGGGCTGTTTCTTGGAGGGGTCATCCTCCGCTATTGCTTTGCCATTCCCATCCTTTGGGATATCCACCATGTATATGTCATATGATGAGGTGGCTTTCCAGTGCCCGGTAGGCGCTGGTTCTTGGTCGTCTCCGACATCGTCATCCATACCGTCGATGTCTTCGGAGTCGTAGTCTAGCATGTCGGTTAGATCATCGACAGTGGCTACTAAGTGGGTGGTGGGTGGGCTTTGAATTTCTTCGTCGTCCGCATCCCAACCGTCCTGACCGCAGTCCGGCCAGGGTTCTCCTGATAACGAGAGATACTTTAGCGAACTCAAGATGTCGCCAAAAGGTGAGTGTTGAAAGATGTCTGCTGCGGTGAACTCCATGACCGGCGCCCAATCGGATTCGATTGGAGGGGGTGCGGGAGGTTCGGAGTCCGGCAAGGAGTTCGGCACCTCGGAGTCACGAGCTTCATGAGGGACAAGGTCAGTGTTCGGCTCTATCGTCATAGAGGTTGCAGCTCCCGAGGCGGTGTCTAGCCATCCGTCCTCGGTGTGCGCAGCTGGCTCCGAATTGAAGATCAGAGCGGACACGAGTGCGGCTTCCAGGGTACTGTCCGGCTGCAGAGCTAAATCATGCCCATGGTGACAGTGCGGCGCGCTTGGCTGTGGCCCGAACCCATCGAAGATCAAGTCCCCGCGGATGTCAGCCGTGAAGTTCAAACTTCCAAATCTGACCTGACGGCCAGGGGCGTAGCTTTCGATCTGCTCCAGATGGCCAAGTGAATTGGCCCGCAGTGCAAAGCCGCCGAATACGAAGATCTTTCCGGGGAGGAAGGTCTCACCCCGGACTGCGTTGTTGTTGATGATCGAAGAGGCCATCAAGCCTATAGGTGACGACACGGAGGAACTCTCAATGAAAGCACCAATGTCGGTGTCAAAACCGGCGGATCTCGGGTAGGGGGTCCCGAACTGTGCGTCTAGGCGGATGGTAACAGGAGACAAGGGACACGATGTTTTACCCAGGTTCGGGCCCTCTTGATGGAGGTAAAACCCTATGTCCTGCTTGATTAATATTGATGATGTGTGTTACAAGAGTAGATCCACCACGAGATCAAGGAGGCTAAACCCTAGAAGCTAGCCTATGGTATGATTGTTGTTCGTCCTACGGACTAAAGCCATCCGGTTTATATAGACACCGGAGAGGGCTAGGGTTACACAGAGTCGGTTACAATGGTAGGAGATCTACATATCCGTATCGCCAAGCTTGCCTTCCACGCCAAGGAAAGTCCCATCCGGACACAGGACGAAGTCTTCAATCTTGTATCTTCGTAGTCTTGGAGTCCGGCCGATGATGATAGTTTGGCTATCCGGACACCCCCTAGTCCAGGACTCCCTCAGTGGGGATCTACAGCCCCGCTCCACAACCAGAGGACCATAATCGAGACCTTGATCCTAGATACGAAGAGGATCCGGACATATTTGCAGATTTTCAGGATGGAGTCTTTTATTAGATGAGCTATGATGGCACGGAAGTGTCCATTATAGCCGACTATCCCGGCCTTCTTCCTTCCTCCCATGTAAGTACCCAGGAGACATCTCCTCAAAAAGAGTTTTCCCACCGTGACTCACCCACCGCACTACATCATGCTCCCAAGGGGCGACTCTTGCACCACGTGCTGCAACAAAGGTGTCCTCTAAGAAGACGACGCTTGCACAAGGCGCCTCTCTGAAAAGAAAGGCGAACAATGATACAGCCGGGCCCTCTTCTGCGTCGAAGAGGTATAGTCCTTTAGTACGCACTCAGCGGATAGATCGGACGGTGACGTTCCCTGCATCGCTATATTGCAGGAGGAGTGTACGCCGGACTGCATCCGGAGACCTGGCCAGCCATGCATAGACAGATCCAGCCTTGGACCCTGCTACAAGGACTGGAGGGGATGCGGGAGAAATGCCGGATTGTCATCTCCCAGAGGATTCGGATAATATATCTATCACGAACACCGAAGTGGAGAGTGCGATGGGTCACCGCCGCGGAGAGTGTCTATGCGCGACCCACATTTTATCGAAGAGGCTTTTAATGCTCTCAGCTCAGCAGATGCTTATATCCAAGTTGCTCGTGATGGAGTTGCATGAGCCACTCACCAGCTTTCAAAGGATATGCGGGTAAGGATTTTTTGCACATATTCAATAATCATATGCCAGTAGCCCCCGAGTCTTGAAGAAGTTGGCCCAACTGATTTAAGAGTCATTACATCACTAGGTACTCACGGAGAGGAGTAACACGTTATTGAATGAGCTAGAAGAATGCCGAACAAAGCTGGCTACTGCCACCGCCGAATTGGAAAATTTGAAGAAATCCAAGAAGGCACATGATGGTAAGTATAGAAGCAGCACGGAGATAAGGCTCCGTGAATACAACGAGGTTGCTTATTTATGCTATTTTCTCATTGGTAGGCTCGATAGATCAGCTGGAGGAGAGGCTACGAGCTGCTCAAGCAGATAAGCAACATGCCGAAGGGCAAGAAGCCGCTGGTCAACGTGTATTGACACGGACCATTACTGAGAAGAGCAAACTACAGGACGCAAATATCAAGCAGGCCGAAGAACTGAAGAATTTAAGAGCCCAATTATCAGATGCTTTGAAGGAGAACAAGAAGTTGAAAGGCGGCACATTCAGTATGCTTGTTAACCTATCTGTCAAATGATGTCCTGTTTGAATTTTTTATAATTTTGCTTCTATAAGTGTACTAACCAGACGTCCTGAAGGAGAAGTGTCCGGATTCCAAGGCGACTTGCTACAAGAGCTATCCAAGGTGCACGAGCGAGCTCGGAAAGCAATGAGAAACATGGCTAAGGCTTTATGGCCATCTGATTCTCCTCTAGGAACTATTGATGAGCTTATGAATTTATTCATGGGAGCTCATCATTGTTTGGATCTATGGAAGATATCAGCATGTCAGGAAGGTGCTCGAGAAGCCTGGGCCATGGTGAAAACACATCATACCAAGCTTGATCCGAATCAAATGGCCCAGGTCGGACCTCAGGGACTAGATGGACAAGAAATTCCTGTTAGCTTAGTGTACGACCAAGTGAAAACAGCAGCTACGTTTTCTCAACAGGATTGTAAGCTAGACAACCTATTAGAGGGTCTAGACGAAGAGGAAGTTTTTGAGTCCAAGTAGTAGTGTTTTTATCAACAAACTTAGCTCCAGCCGAATTGTAAAACGATTGACATGGCAGACTTTCCGCTTTGACCTCCAGAACCCTAGGTTTGGAGTGTTTCCGGATATTTACACCATTGGTAAACACCAAGGCATGTTCGGAAACTAGGCAGTCCGGTCATAGTTGCTTGAACAGACAAGTTGTATTCGGGGAGTTATGTTATATTACATTTGATCGTAAGAAACATCTTCCAGAGAGAATAGTTCCGTTAAGGGTTCCTTTCCCTGGGCCAGCATGCGTTGTTGCGCATACATAAACTGTGATGCGAGAAATCAAAGTACACTATATAATTTGGGGGCGTATATTGCAATGTGGGAAGTTCTTCTCTTGTCCGCCGACCGATTATTCCCTTAATAACGCTAGCTTTCGGCTTCACCCGTCCGAGGTACACATCCGAATAACCCGGCTGTAACAATCATTGAGGTGCTCCCTTTATGACCAAGCCGAACAAGCGGGAACGTAGGGCATAAGCACAGGAGCCAGGCAACCCAGTTTGGCAAAAACTTAATTCATAAAGGTGCATATTATGGTGAAGACAGGACACATATGAGTAGACAACACATATATACAGTGAGCTTTATGCTCCAAAATAATAATCATAATAAGCTTCTGTGAAAAGAAGCCCCCAGGTATCATGGGGTATATACATTTAATGATGTATATCCCTCGGGTGTGCGGTTTATTCGAACACTGGTAGAAATCGCACAAAAAATGAAAATAGAGAAAAAGGGGTGAGAGGGAGAGAAGAAAAGACGAAAAAAGTTATGCGTAGAATCTTTGGAGCCGAGCGGCATTCCATGGGTTTGGTTCCAAATGATTATCCAAAGCGTTGCGAAGGCGGTAGGCTCCCCAGTGAGAACTTCATCTATGATGAAGGGACCCTCCCATTTGGGCATGAGCTTGTCCTTTTTCTTCTCTGGTAGGCACAGGACGAGTTCGCCGACATTATAAGTCTTTGCCCGTACTTCCCTGCTTTGATATCGCCAAGCTTGCTATTGGTAAAATGCTAAACGGGCCTTTGCCACATTGCGCTCCTCCTCCAAGCCATCAAGATCGTCCTGCCGATCAAGCTCGACCTCTATCTCTTCATACATGTGCACTCGAGGTGAGTCATGAATAATGTCGCAAGGCAATAGTGCCTCGGCGCCGTACACCACGAAAAAGGGTGTGTATCTGGTCGTGCGATTGGGCGTGGTGTGCAGGCCCCAGAGTACGGAATCGAGTTCCTCAACCCAGTTCTTGTCTGATTCACGTAGGGATCGCACTAGTTTGGGTTTAATGCCGCTCATTATCAAGCCGTTAGCCCGTTCGACCTGACCTTCTGTCTAAGGGTGATATATAGAGGCATAATCGAGCTTGATGCCCAACTTATGACACCAGGTTTTCACCTCATTAGCCGTAAAGTTAGAACCGGTGTCAGTAATAATACTGTGTGGGACACCTTAACGGTGTACCACACCGGATATGAAATCTATAACTGGTCCGGCTTCGGCCATTTTGGCTGGTTTGGCTTCTATCCACTTAGTGAACTTGTCGACCATGACCAATAAATATTTCTTCTTAAGATTTCCCCCTTTAAGGGGTCCGACCATGTCAAGCCCCCAGACCGCAAAGGGCCACATAATGGGGATTGTTCGTAAGGCAGTGGGTGGCATGTGGCTTTGATTTGTGAAAACCTGACATCCAACAGATCGATGTACGAGGTCTTGTGCGTCTGCTCGGGCCATGGGCCAAAATAAATCCGTACGGAAGGCCTTACTTACAAGGGCCTGAGCTGCGGTGTGATGGCCACCAAGACCAGTGTGTATTTCGTCCAAGAGTTGCCGTCCTTCTTATTCTGAGATGCACCTTTGGAGTACTCCGGCGGTACTTTTCTTGTACAGTTCCCCCTCATGGACTTTGTAAGCCTTCGAGCATCGAACAATGTGACGGGCCTCCGTCTGATCATCAGGGAGCTCGTTTCTAGTAAGGTAGGCGAGGAAAGGTTCGGTCCATGGGAAGATTACAGCCATGATTTCGTGTGCCGATGGTGTTATCTCGGTACCCGAACCCCCGATGATATCGGAGCTGTGTTCAGAATCTGGGCGTATGGTCGGCTTTGGAATAATGTTGCCGCTACCGTCCTGCCACACTACGGATGGCTTGAAGAGCCTCTCCACGAAGGTGTTAGGTGGGACGGGGTCACGCTTAGCGCGCATGCGGGCAAGTATGTCCGCAGCTTGATTACTCTCTCGAGCCACGTGATGAAACTTGAGCCCTTCAAACCGAGTTGAAATTTTGAGTACGAGGTTACGATCAGCCACCATCTTCGAATCTTTTACGTCGAAGTCTCCATTTAACTGAGATATTGTGAGGTTTGAATCCCGGCACACTTCAAGGCGGTGTTGTATGCCCATGGAGAAGGCCATCCGGAGGCCGTGCAATAAGGCCTCGTATTCGGCTGCATTGTTAGAGTCTGTGTACAGTATTTGGAGCACATAACGGATTGAGTCTCCTGTGGGGGATGTCAAAACGACACCGGCCCCTAATCCAGCTAACATCTTAGAGCCATCGAAGTGCATCACCCAGTTGGAATACGTGCCGTATTCTTTAGGGATTTTGGCCTCTGTCCATTCGGCAACGAAGTCGGCCAACACCTGAGATTTAATAGATCGGCGTGGCTTGTAATTTATTTCAAATGGTAAGAGCTCAATGGCTCATTTGGCAATCTGGCCGGTGGCGTCCCGATTGTTTATAATATCACTAAGTGGTACTTCGGAAGCCACCGTGATGGAGCACTCTTGAAAGTAGTGTCGCAACTTGCGGGATGCCATAAAGACTGCATATGCTATCTTTTGATAATGCGGGTATCGGGATTTACATGGTGTAAGGATCGTTGATACATAATATACTGCTTTTTGAAGTGGGAATTTATGTCCCTCCTCATCTCGTTCGACGACGAGCACCGCGCTCACCACGTGGTGAGTTGCATATATGTAGAGAAACATCGGTTCACCAATGTTTGGTGCGGCCAGGATTGGGTTACTCGGTAACAGAGCCTTTATTTCTTCCAATCCGGCTGTGGCAGCATCTGTCCACACGAAGTGGTCAGTGCGGCATAGCAGGCGATATAGTGGCAGCACCTTTTCCGCTAGTCTGGAGATAAAACGGCTTAAAGCTGCCACGCACCCAGCTAATTTTTGGACCTGTTTGAGGTCCGTTGGTGTTGCCAACTGTGATAGGGCTCGGATTTTAGCAGGATTCGCCTCGATTCCTCTATTGGAGACAATGAACCCCAGCAGCTTTCCGGCTGGAACGCCGAAAATGCATTTTTCCGGATTGAGCCGTATGCCATGTGCTCGGAGGTTGTCGAATGTAAGGCATAAGTCATCCACCAATGAATCGACATGTTTGGTTTTGATTACTACGTCATCTACGTATGCCTCCATAGTTTTGCTGATCTGTTTTTCCAGGCATGTTTGAATCATGCGTTGGTAGGTTGCGTCGGTGTTCTTGAGCCCGAAAGGCATAGTATTGAAGCAGAAGGGCCCATACAGAGTGATGAATGCCGTTGCGGCTTGGTCGGATTCTTTCATCTTAATTTGATGATATCCGGACTATGCGTCAAGGAAGCACAAGGAATCATGCCCCGCAGTTGCGTCAATAATTTGGTCGATTCGAGGTAGTGGGAAGGGGTCCTTAGGGCAAGCCTTATTAAGGTCTTTGAAGTCGACACACAGGTGCCAGGATTTATCCTTCTTAGGTACCATGACCAGGTTTGCTAGCCAGTCCGGATGTTCGATTTCTCTAATAAACCCGGCTTCGAGTAGCTTGGCTAGCTCCTCCCCCGTAGCCTGTCATTTGGGTTCGGAGAATCGGTGCAGAGTTTGTTTGACTGGTTTGTATCCTTTCACTATGTTGAGACTATGCTCGGCCAGTCTTTGTGGGATATCTAGCATATCCGAAGGGTGCCAGGCAAAAATGTGTCAGTTCTCGCGCAGGAATGCGCGTAATGCGGCGTCCACCGTCATGTCCAGTTGTGCCCCAATGGAAGCTGTTTTATTGGGATCCGTCGGGTGGACATAAATTTGACTATTTCGTTTGCTGGCTTGAAAGAAGTAGATTTAGGTCTCTTATTGAGGATTACGTTGTCCCTATCTACTATGGAACATAGAGTGGTCAATTCCTTGGCCGTGAGGGCCTCAGATAATGCCTCAAGGAATTTTCTTGCCCTAAGGACTCGTTCCCACTACCTCGAATCGACCAAATTATTGACGCAACCGCGAGCCTAGAGAGGCGGTTTTGTTTTCGGCATGGAGTGTTATGTCTGGATCACTGGAGACAGTGATAATTCCAGTGGGCCCAGGCATTTTGAGCTTCATATACCCATAATGGGGTACGGCGTGGAAGCGCGTGAATGCGTCTCGCCCCAGCAAGGCATGATACCCGCTATTGAAGGGTGCCACATGGAAGAGTAACTCTTCGGACCTGTAGTTCTCTGGCGTGCCGAATACCATGTTGAGTTTGACTTTTCCTGAGCATATGGCTTCTCGACTGGGGATAATGCCGCGAAAGGTTGTGTTACTTTGCTCAATGCGACTCCTGTCCATTTGCATTTTATTGAGCGTGTCCTCGTAAATGAGGTTCAGCCCGCGGCCGCCGTCTGTAAGCACTTTAGTGAGCCGGAAGCCATCTACGATTGGGTTTAGGACCAAAGCGGCTGGTGCCCGGACTGAGCGAGCACTTGGTTCGTTATCGGTGTTGATAGTGATCATCATCTCGTTCCAAGGATTTACTGCTGCCACATGGCAGACTTCGGCGAGGTCGCGGAGCGCCCTCTTACGTTGATTATTAGAAGAAAAGGTCTCAAAGACCGTGAATACTTCAGTATCATTGTCCTCCAAAGAATAATTATCTGGAGTATAGTTAGTGAGGAGACCCTCACCGCTCTTGGCCACCTGTTGGAGTATCCAACATGCTCGAAGGCTATGCATTGGCTCGCTGTCCGGCGTCATGTGAATTTTGCAGGGTTTGTCGAGCCATTCCTCGAGGACAGTTTTATGCCCCGTAACGGGTTTAATTTTGTTGTCCACAGGATGATGATTGGGTGCTCCACGGGGGTGCATCCTCTTTGCCCGTCCGGGGGATGTTCTAGAGGCATGTGGTTCCCAGCGGGCTATCTGGGTTTTCCAAGCGCTTTCTGTCATGGAAAGGTCATGACAGATGTCCTAGCAAAAGTACTTAGTCATGGAGCCATTGCAACTAGGTAGCTTAAAGGGGTTAAAATGGATAAAGGACACGGGAGTTTATACTGGTTCGGCCCCTTGCGGTGAAGGTAAAGGCCTAATCTAGTTTGAGGTAGTATTGCTTATGTCTCGATTACCAGGGAGCAAAATCCGCTAGACCTACCTTTCGATCTGTTGTTTCTTGTCCTGACCGCCGCCGGGTTGTCCCTTTTGTATACACAGGTTGATGCCCAGCGGCTCTCAGAGTCCCGGCCGGCTCATAGACAACGTGTCTGGCTCGGTGACTATCTATTATTGCCTTACAATACAAGTCTTACATAAAGCGGTTCATTTCTACGGGCCTTAAGTCGCCCTTGGGTCTTGGGCCCTTATCTTTAACCGCCATCTTCAATATCCTCGTGGGCTTCATATGATGAACCGCCATAGGTATAACTCGGCCCCTCCTGGGCGGTTTATACCAATAGTTATATCCCCAAAATTAGGCCCCAGATTGATTTGAACTGGTTCATGTCAATCTTCAATACTTAGAAACAATCTTCCCTTCTTCATTTGTGCGAGAATTCATAACCCGCCATGACATCATCTTCCGGCTTTGTAATAACCCGCCATGACGTTACCTGCCATTAATTCACATAGTATCCAACATATCTTAACGGATCTTTACTTTAATAACCGTCCCGAGAATCAAGGCACCTGGGCAGCTGGATAACCATGTTTTGGTCTCCTTGTTTTTCACGCCACTTATTAGCCTTCTCCTTATAAATAGCCACGACCGGCCTCTTTCTCATTCTCCCCCCTTTCCATCGTCTTCCTCCTCTTGCGACTATCTGCCGCTCGAGCTCCGCCGCCGTCGCGAAGCACCTCGTCCTCCTCATCCTTGGCCGCTGCATCAACCTGTGTCGGACCAGAGTACGTCGGCGCTCCACCGTAGTTGAATCTTCCTCTGTACTTGCTTTTCCTCCAACGCCTCAGATCGCATTAGGGTTCGGCTATTCTTCGTGTTCTTCGAAGTTCTTTCTTAGTTCTTGCATCGTAGCACCCTTTGATCTAAAAATGACATAGAACTTGTGCGGTAGTAGTTTTGCCTTTGCCTTCGATACCAGCGGACCCCCTTTTCCTTGGAAAGAGATCTCATTAGAGCTTATGAACTCCACTTTACTGGTTTTTTAGGTCTTGATTTATTTCCTTTTTCTGAACTACCACTGATCCAAAATAATAATTGCAGTCTGTGAAACCTGTTTGTGCGGTACTTAGCTAAAAACCGCATCTTGATAGATCCACCTAGCCGTAGTTAAATTCAATGCTCAACAGATTGCCGTTTTGATAGACATCAAACTGCTCATGGCGGCTTATATAACCTATTGTAATTAGTCATATACCATTAGGCCCCTTTTTAAGCTGCCATTCTGAATATGTGCTGTAACACTTTCCTTCCGGCTTAAATTTGAACCGACAATTTTGTTCTTTTAGGCTTCCTTCTTCATAATGCCGCAAAAAACAACTACTTCTGTAATTGGGTTCGCTCCATCGTCACGGAGAACACCCTTCGAGACTTTGTGAAAGCCGGTTATCTGCCAGAGAAGTCTGTCATGTCTTACCATGCCCCCAAGCCGGAAGAAGAGAAACCTCAGCCAAAGGAAGGCGATGTCATTTTCTTCACTGATCAAAAGTACCGGGGCTTCTCACCGCCCGACTCTAAATTCTTTCGGGATGTTTTGCACTTCTTCAACCTTCATCCTCAACACATCGGACCCAATTCCGTGTCAAACATCTGCAATTTCCAAGTGTTCTGCAAAGTCTACCTTCAAGAGGAGCCCACTTTGGAGTTATTTGGAGAGTATTTTTATTTGAATCGCCAGAACGAATACTCCAATGGGCCTAGTTTGGAACTTGGTGGGATTTCAATCTAGCGATGAAGAGACACAATTTTTCCTTATGCACAATCGCCGAGTCATCCAAAGGACTGGAACCCGACATGGTTCTACTACCAAGATACTTCTCCGGCTGACGAGAATGGACTGCCCCGCTTTCACGCCCTGCGTCTTGAATCAAACCATCCTCTCGCTGACAAGCTGTCAGTTGCTGATTGCAAGAAACTCGCCCCTACCATTGCCAAGGTCAAGGCTCTGCTGGGGAACGGCTTAACTGGCATTGAGTTGGTGTGATGCTGGGTCGCTTGGCAGATTATCCCCTTGAGCTGCCACTCCGGCTTAATGTGCACCTACACCAGTAGCACAAAGGATCCACCGCGCCACAACTCTGAGGAATTAACTAACGACACCATCAATGAGATGACAAAATCTCTTTCAAACAAGAGCCCGGTTGATTGCTGCAAAGTGGGCCTAAGCCCTTTCTGCGAGTCTAACCCGGCACCAGAAGTAAGCCGCCAAACTAGCTATTTTGCTTTCATCTTTAATACTTTGTCTTAATTCAACTTTGATGATTTTCACAGGCTGATGACGACTTCTAGAAGAAAGAATACGACCATGAGGCTGCAAAAAGAGCTAGGAAGGCCCAGAAAGCCGTCAGGAGAGCCACCACCAAAAAGAGAGGAAAGAAGCCCAGTGCTTCTAAATTGCTTCAACTGGAAGACACCTCTGAGTCGGAGGTAGCCCTGGATTCTCTTGGCTCTTTTTTCAACCATCTTATTGACACTGACTATCATCAGGATGACACGGGAATGACTCAGGGAGCAGAAGAAGAGGTAACTATCATTTCCTCCGACTCCGAGCCTTTGCCAAGACAAAAAATCCAAAGAGTAACCTGGAAAGTAAGATTTTCACACCCCTTAGCTCATCTGGATCCTCACTTTATTTTGAAGCAATAGTAGCATGAGAGCTAGAGACAGACTCAGACGAGCAAGGATGTTGAACTCTCCTCCGGCTTACCGAACACGTCGAGAAAGCGTCGAAATGAGGTCACCCCTGACTTAAATTTTTCTTATCCTTTGGTGGGTCTCACTCGTCAACCGCTCAACTCTTCTGACTCAAATTACCAGGAAACATCTCATTCCTCTTCCGGTGACTCAATTAAATCTAATATGCCGGCTTTCAAGACTGCTCCTAGGTAACAAGAATTACTTATTCTCTCATTATGCTTTTTGATACTTATACTGACCTCTTATGACTTATGAAGAGGAAAAGCCAAGCCCACTAAGAAGGCAAGGGTGAATAAACCGGTCAAAGATCCAAAAGTTAGCGCACCGGAGCCACAAACGGCAGCACCTGAAGCTTCTATTCCTCCACCATCAGAGCCGACTCTCAATGACCAGCCAGCAACTACTGACCCGGCTATGGAGCAAACCAGTGACGATCCTTTGAATCCTAAAGCTTCCAGTCCAGTGAAGATGGCCGACCATCATGATGATGACGTGGTGATCACCGACACCAGCTTTAGAGAGCCGGGGAGGCCTACTATTCTAGCCAAGCATTCTGCCAAGGAAGAACACTTGGAGCAGCACAAGGTGCGATTTGACGTTGCCAATTACGCTCAACTGAGCATTGGTGAAATATACTCAGTCTTTGTCAGTCAAGTACATAGCAGCCGCGAGCTTGAAGTTGACATGGTGAAGCAGATGCACCAGAAATTTGAGGTATGACCTCCTCCATTCTTTAAGTTATGCATATCTTGCCAGCCCCCAAGTCTACTGCTTACGATGAATTTTGAATATGCTGTAGACTTGATCACCATGAACATGAATAATAACCTGTGAAATAATCTTTTCAAAATTTGTCTTTAAAGCTTTCGGTTTAAAATAGATATGCCTTGAATATCACTGAACTCGTAGCCCTTACTCTGTATGAATGAGCCAGTCCTTCATACTCTTGAAAGTAGTACATACTTGTGTAGTTCGCGTAAGTCGGCTTTGGCTATTTGTAGTATAAACAAATCATAAGAAAAATGAGTAATATGCATTAGCCCCCAAGTGCCAAGTACTCTTGCTCGCAAAGTGGTTGGGACTTATTCACATAAGCCGCCATATAAATGAAACCTTCAGCAGACATTAGCCCCCAAGTGCCAAGTGTTGTTGCTTGCAAAAGGCTTGGGGACTTAATATGTTGAACTAACCTTGAATAATGATTTTGATCCGGTGTATGAACAGACCACCACTGCTCAACTTCAATCAGAGATGTCTGATTTAAAGACTCGTCTGCAGCTGCAAGAGGCTGAGACCCAGTAGGCGAAATCAAAGTTTGAATTCAGTGTGTCTGAGGCAGAAAAGCTGAAAGCCGGAGTTGAGGTTGAGAAAAACACCTGGGCTCAAGAGAAGATTGCTTTGACCCAACGGTCTGAGAAAGCAGAGGCGGCTCTCCAGGAAGCGACCACTGAACTCATCAGCTTAAAATGCCAGGTGTCGCAGATGTTTTCTGCTATCTTTGGTAAGTCGCCTTACGACTGTCAATTTTGAACATCTTTCTTGATGATATGGTCTGCTCTTAACCCATCCGTGATGATTATGCAGGCCCTCGGAGCAGCAACTGATGACCCACAAGTGTAGGCGATCTATCCTAGTCCTTTCGATAAGTAAGAGTGTAGAACCCAACGAGGAGCAGAAGGAAATGACAAGCGGTTTTCAGTAAGGTATTCTCTGCAAGCACTGAAATTATCGGTAAGAGATAGTTTTGTGATAAGGTAATTCGTAACAGGTAACAAGTAACAAAAGTAAATAAGGTGCAGCAAGGTGACCCAATCCTTTTTGTATCAAAGGACAAGCCTGGAAAAATTCTTATATGAAGGAAAACGCTCCCGAGGACACATGGGAATTATCGTCAAGCTAGTTTTCATCACGCTCATATGATTCGCGTTCCTTACTTTGACAATATGATATGTGGGTGGACCGGTGCTTGGGTGCTTCCCTTCCTTGTACAAGCATCCCACTTATGATTAACTACTCTAGCAAGCATCCACAACTACAAAATAAGAATTTAGGTAAACCTAACCATAGCATGAAACATATGGATCCAAATCAGCCCCTTATGAAGCAACACATAAATTAGGGTTTAAGCTTCTGTCACTCTAGCAACCCATCATCTACTTATTACTTCCCAATGCCTTCCCCTAGGCCCAAATGATGGTGAAGTGTCATGTAGTTGACGTTCACATAACACCACTAGAGGAAAGAAAACATACATCTTATCAAAATACCGAACGAGTACCAAATTCACATGACTACTTATAGCAAGACTTCTCCCATATCCTCAGGAACAAACGTAACTACTCACAAATCATATTCATGTTCATAATCAGAGGGGTATTAATATGCATTAAGGATCTGAGCATATAATCTTCCACCGAATAAACCAACTAGCATCAACTACAAGGAGTAATCAACACTACTAGCAACCCACAGGTACCAATCTGAGGTTTTGAGACAAAGATCAGATACAAGAGATGAACTAGGGTTTGAGAGGATATGGTGCTGGTGAAGATGTTGATGGAGATTGACCCCCTCCCAATGATAGGATCGATGCACTACAAAAAAAGACACATCGGTGACATTTTGGGCCGAATGAAACTTTTTTCTGTCATACATATGACACTTCTATGACGATAATTGTGAAAAAACCCGGTATCATCATAGATGTGGTGGGCTCCTACTTCTATGACAAAAAATCATGACAGAAAATGGGCTTTTCATCCTGGGCGGGCCGGAGATGCAGCTGCATGACATTCTTTGGGCCGTCCATGACGGAAAAAACCGTGATAGAAGCGAGGGCGAGGAAAATTTCGGGGAGTTCCTGGTTAGGGTGGGCGGTCGGGGGCCGAGCAATGCACATTTCTCTCGTACACGTACGTGCGTGTGTGCGAGGTGTTGGTTCTAACTGAACCCGAGCGAGGCGTTGGGCTCTTAACTGAACCCGAGCGATTGCACTGCAGGCTACGCGTTACTGAACCCGAGCGATCGATCGATGGTTGTTAACTGAACCCGATCGAGTGATTCCTTTGCTACTGGTGCTAACTGAACCCGATCGATGCTGCCTCTCTGGATGAATAGTGAGCGTTGCGGGGGGTCGGGGTGGATGAACAGTGAGCGGTGGGTGAGGGAGTCTTGGATAAGGGGGTATCCGGACAGCCGGACTATACAAGCGTCAAGATACAAGACTCAAGACTTCGGCTCGTGTCTGGATGGTACTCTCCTTTGCATGGAATACAAGCTTGGCAATCCGGATATTATGTTTCCTTCCTTGTAACCGACTCCATGTAAACCCTAGCTCTCCGGTGTCTATATAAACCGGAGAGCATGGTCCTTAGAAGGCCGATCACACTTACAATCATACCATCATAGGCTAGCTCTTAGGGTTTAGCCTCTACGATCTCGTGGTAGATCTACTCTTGTATTCCATGTATCTTCAATATTAATCAAACAGGAAGTAGGGTTTTACCTCCATCGAGAGGGCCCGAACTAAACATTGTGTCCCTCGCTTCCTGTTACCATCAGCCTAAGACGCACAGATCGGGACCCCCTACCCGAGATCCGCCGGTTTTGACACTGACAGTGGGGGTGGATGTAGGACCCCATGGCGTTGCCTCTGGATGAACAGGACGACCCCGTGGAGGGCTGGATGAACAGTAGATGGTGGAGGGGTGCCCATGGAGGGGTGGCTGAACAGTAGCTAGTGGAGTAGTGCACGGTGGAGGCTGGATGAACAGGAGCCCGTGGAGGCTGGAGGAGGTCGACGGTTGCCCGTGGAGGCTGGAGGAGGTCGACGGTGGAGATGAATAGAATCCCGTGGAGTCTCGTTTTGCAGTACGCCACACCCCTCCCGAAGAACAGGACCCCCATTTCGATCGTAGCGCTCCAACACAAGTCCGTTTTGTCCGTTTTGCGGTATGCCACACCCCTCCCGATCAACAGGACCCCCGTTTCAACCATAGCGCTCCAACACAAGTCCGTTTCGTCCATTTTGCGGTACGCCACACCCCTCCCGATCAATAGGACCCCCGTTTCAACCGTAGGAGGTCCGTTTCCTCCGTTTTGCGGTACGCCAGAATCTCCCGATGAACAGGATCCTGTTTCGAACGTGGTCGGTCGAACACAGGCCGTTTCCTCCGTTCTGCAGTACGCCGGGCCTCGTTTCCATCGCCTATTCCGTACAAGTCCTCCCAATGAACACGACGACGCATTCCATTTCGACCCAGCCGGTTGGCTCCCACGCCTTCCGTTGCCTCCCGATGAACACGATGCATTCCGTTGTCTCCCGATGAACACGACACATTTCGTTGCCTCCCCATGAACACGACGACGACGCTGTTTCTCCGTTCCGACCCAGCCATGTACACAAGCCATGGTCGTATGAATGCGCGAGTAGGCATTCGAGACCCCACCCGTATGTACGTACGTTGCCATATTTTCTTTATCGCACCCTGGCCGTTGTACGTACGTGTACATGCTACATGCACGCCTCTACTACGACACGTGTGCGCCTCTACTACGGCACGTGCGCGCCTCTACAACCACCAGTATATACGTATATGTTCGCCACCAGAATGACAACGCTACATACGCTTCGACCAGTGGGTCCCGACTGTCAGGCACTTTCTTGCGTGCGAAGATGTAGCTGGTGGGTCCCAGCAGTCAGGGGGGCGAATCGTTTTTTTTTTTCGAACGCACTTCCTTGCGTGTGAAGATGTAGCTGGTGGGTCGGAGCAGTTAGGGGGCAAATTGTTTTTTACACGGACGCACTTCCTTGCGTGCGAAGATGTAGCTGGTGGGTCCCAATAGTCAGGGGAGCGAATCGTGTTTTTTGCCCGGACGCACTTCCTTGCGTGCGAAGGTGTAGCTGGGGTTCCCAGCAGTCAGGGGGATTTTTTTGTGAAATGCGGTGGCCCGTCCGGTGGGTCCCTGCTGTCAGGTGGAGGAATAATATTTTGTGCGTAATAAGGAGGCACTTCCTTGCTGCGGCCGTGGACCCAGCTGTCAGCCTCTCCACGTACAGTCCATGTTCGATGGAAGTCGTTCCTTGACCACGTTGACCACGGCGCGCCGAGAGCACCAGGGCGGTGGACGATGGCGAGGCCTAGGAAGGGGACGACGGGGAGCCGGGGAAGACGCGGCAGTGGAAGCCCGCGCGGAGAGGAGTACGAGGGTTCACTGGTTCGGCTGCGGTGTGAGGCTGCCGTCGCCGCAGGGCCTGGCCAACGGTGGGAATAGTAGGGGGCGATGAAGCCTCTGTGGCAGCACGTCCGGCCACGGGAGGCAGGAGCATGCGGCATGACCGGCGCTGCTCTAGGCGGCTGGAGCAAGAAGACCAGAGGTTGAAGAAGCACTACGTCCGTTGGATGGACATCGTACGGTCACCGGAGCTAGAATCATTCATATTGACTAGAGTTGACAAAGGCCCCCATCCCAGTCAACTTAGTAGGCCCACAAGTCAGCCTCCCGCCATGGTGGGTCCCAGCTAGCAGGGGGGTATTCATTTTTTTGTGTGTAATAAGGAGGCACTTCCAGTGGGTCCGAGCTGACAGCGGGGGGCACGTTTTTTTCGCAAAATACGGTGGCCCGTCTGGTGGGTCCCAGCAGTCAGGGGGGAAACGTTTTTTCGCAAAATAAGGTGGCCCGTCCGGTGGGTCCCTGCTGTCAGGTGAAGGAATAATTATTTGCGCGTAATAAGGAGGCACTTCCTTGTGGCCGCCTGGACCCAGCTGTCAGCTTCTCCACGTACAGTACTCTTCCGATGGAAGTTGGTCGTCGACCACGGTGACCACGCCGCGCCGAGAGCACCTGGGCGGCAGACGACGGCGAGGCCTAGGAAGGGGATGACGTGGAGCCGGGGAAGATGCAGCTGCGGAAGCCCGCGCGGAGAGGAGTACGAGGGTTCACTGGTTCGGCTGCGGTGTGAGGCTGTCGTCGCCGCAGAATAACAGGGGGTGTGGGTGAGTAGAGGGATGTCCTGGCCAGCGGTGGGAGTAGTGCGGGGCGGTGAGGCCTCCACGGCATCACCACCGGCCACGGGAGGCAGGAGCACGCGGCACGACCGATGCTGCTTTGGGCGGCTGGAGCAAGAAGACCAGAGGTTGCAGAAGCACTACGGCCGTTGGATGGACATCCTACAATCACTGCACCTAGAATCGTTTATATTGACTAAGTTGACAAAGCCCTTGGTACGCGTCAACTTAGTAGACCCACAGCTCGGATTTTGCAGAGAACATATAGCCCATTTGCGATTTGTAAGAATGTACAACCCATTTTTTATTTCTAATGGAATTTACGACAGCCCATTTACAGTTTGTTAAAAGTACAACCCAACTTCTAGCTAGGATAACGATTAATAATTTCAAACAACCGCTCAAATCAGAATTCAAAAAAAATTCCCACATTTTGATGGGATACGAAATATTATTATCCGAAATTTCTAGTCAGGTTAAATATAATTTCAAAATAAAGTTGTATTACGTTAAAATCCAACGAAATATTGCGCGCGCAACAAGTAATGAAATTAATATTTTCAAATTCCAAAAATAATATATTTTTTATACTAATTACGCATTTGGTCCATAGTTACTTCCCAGTTATTATAATTACATCCCATTTATTATTTCTTAAAGTCCATTTTCTTGTTAAGCCTAATGCATACCTCCTAGGAAAGTTTGTAACCCAGCGTGGCGGAGAATAACAAGTTGACCCGGATATTGTGTACAACTGTCGGCCCAGTTGCATTGCTGTTGTTGAAAAAAAGGCCTGTGTAGTACAATACAACCTAACATGGCTAGTCAGCCCACATTCAGCGATGCCGGAAAGGCCCCGACAAGGCTTCTGTACAACCTTTTGAAGTCACTGAGCTCAATTAATAACTTAAGAAAAAAGTTAGATTACAGTGGAACCTAATTAAAAGCTGTCACGAGCAAATAAATAATTCAATGGGTCCCACTTGTGCGTGTGTGTGTGTGTGCGCGAGAGAGAGAGAGAGAGAGGCCCATCGGTCAATGCTCGTAAATACATCTTTCAGCCATATGCATTGCTGATGCTCAATAAAAACTTATATAGTTGACACAATCATATAGAATATCATAGCACACTGAACTTGCATACAAAAATTTCACGCAGGCAGCAAAATCAGGATGGAAGCAGTGGATCGCTACGGGTAGGGCTATGTTGAAACCAACGAAGTCGTACATAACGGTTCATTGTCTTTATCAATGATGGGGAAATATCATGAATGTTGTGCAAAGAAAATAGACAAACAACACAATAAGTTCTGCTAGCACATTAAGTTGACGTACAACCCTTTCTAAAAAAAGTTCAGGTACAAAATTAGAACAGGTCGCAATTAAATGTACTGGCATATCAGTGCTTCACACCCATAGCTCGGATTTAACTAGTATGTGACAAGATTCACTTGTTACCTCAAATTAGAGCACATCCAGGCAGCCGACCCTGCCTCTTCTCCCAAAGAAGCAGTGTCCTCCGCCGCGTGATGGAGTATACCATGTGCCATCCATCATTCCAAGCAACACGGGGAAAGTCTAACATTGACTCCTGTAATGGACGTCGTCGACGGACCCTGGCACCAGCGGCGGCGGCAGGACTTCGATTGATGGTTGACCACTTCTTCGACATGCACAAACACTTGATACAGGTACATCCCTAACATGGTCCGCGGCGGCCTTGGTGGCGACGAATAGTACAACCCGGGTTCCTGCACCGGTATCTCAACACCAATCACCTTCGGTATGGTGGACGGCTTCTTCATCCATGCCATAACCGTCAGAGCCCAGCTGTCTGGAGGAACAAACATACTTACGAGCTCACCTCCAAGGTCGTTGCTAAGCTCGTTCATGGACTCACTGTTCCAAGCACGTCGAGGCATGCCGTGGAAGCTAAGCTTTGTTAAAAACTCAAGCTCAGAGGGTACCGAGCCCCATCCTGGGTGCACCGATCAAAGCTCACCAGTGCACCATTGCAGAACAAACGCCCATAAGATTCAAACACACGACTGCAGTCGAAAGTTGTCCAGAACCTGACGAAGAAATTAGCCGGTGGCGGACAGACTTCGATGAGCAAGTCACTTATTTGGATGACATGCGCAATGCCAAGAGCTTTGACAAGGTCGTCCGGCGAGATGGGAGGCTGGTCGCCGTTGATGGTTACCATCAGCACTTTGCCGGCAAACTGGTCGTCAAGCGCCGCCATGCCACTGTTGAGCGACAGCATGCAGCGACCGAAGGCAGGACGGACCTCGGGATCTCTGGCTCGGAGATCTGCGTTTACCGGTGACATGATAGTGCGCTTGAGTACAGGGAGTATAGGAGGGGGATTTGGGGGAACAGGAGTAGGAATCGAGATTCTAGAGGTGGGGGAGGGGCGGGAGACTGGGGATGAAAAGGTAGCATGAATTTCAAGCACACGCCAATATGCTCTTGGCGCGCAAGCGCACGAAAACACCGGTGGCACCCACATGTCGGCCTAAGAGTCCTTATTCTTTCTTTTTTGGAGAGCCCGTCCTTTTTTTCAGGATCTTTTGAGAGCCCGGCCTGAGAGTCATAATGACCTATTTGGCATTGCGTTACTACTCAGCCCATATTCAATGATACCTCACTGGCCCAAACAAGTGTACATCATCGAAAGGACACTGAGCTCAAATTATATAAATTGAAAAAGGAGATATACTCTGAACACTGGAAATGGTGATGCCCTCATTTAGCCCACCAGTAGTTCGAGACAATAAACAGTTCGAAACAACGATATACAACATTCAAACACTGACTAGTGACTACTACTGACATAAACAACAAGACATGATAGTTCATAAGAAGTATTGCTACACCACCAAAACGCACCCATCTGCAGTGCTCAGACTCTCGTGATCCAGATGAGAATGACATTCTAAACAGAAGCAAATATTACATAGTAAGAGTGACATAGACGAGGATGACCAAATGACAAGGAATATGCATAACAAAAGAAAGAACTACCCATCCAGAACCAGCAGCAAAGACAACAAATTCATTCAAAGAGATGATCCAACACCATCATAATTTGCAGCCCCGCTTCAGTGACTAGTGATCTGGAGACACCAGTACTCCACCCTTTCGATGCAATAACCCAATTACCTATCAACCTGAAGGCTTGAACCACATCACTGCCTGTCGTAATTGAGACATCCAAGGATCAAAGTTAATCCGGATGCCTTTGTCATTCTCACCTTCTTTTGGCTGCAGGCTGTGTTGTTGACAATCAGGGGAGTTTGCTCCCGAACTCCTAGGGCTGGCCGTGTAGACACAATTTTCCATAGCAAACAGAGCCTCTCTGCCAGCAAGGTCCTTGCCAATGGTGATCTCCTGGTTAATTGGATAATTGAGTCCGAGAAACACAGAGTGTGAACCAAGGCTGTTTACCCGCCGCCAACTAAAAAATCTTTAAGGCCCCAACAAGCTGGTATCCTGCTCATAGACATAACCACCACTGTCCGGATACTCACGTATTACACGGTGCTTGTATACAGTGGGTTTTTGCAATATAACTTTTCCGGCTCATGTGTCCGAATGATCATCAGTCTTTTGTCGTTGTCTGATCGAGCGAGGAACCAGCTGTGCTTCCCTGTTTTTGGCAAAGGTGGTGTGATTGCAAAGGGCAGTAACTATAGGGACCCTGCATCATATCAAAAAGGACATGCATTGTTAATGTAAGATCAGCATTGTTCAGAGTATGAGTAGGATAATGCAAGAAACAACATTGATATGTCCCTATTGGAACTAGGAGGAAAATACAGGGAAATATATACTGGGTTCGAAAATATAGAAGTGCCATGCATGGTTATACTCATGTTATCTCGCAATTGATTCGTCACAGGAAACTACCATGTCATGCATGTTATGTAATCATGTTCTGTCCTCACAAACAAATTCTTCAAGGTAACTAACAGACCATGCATTGTTATATACTCATGTTCTGTGGGAAATTTTTTTGTGAGGATATTATTCTAGCCATTGATTGCTGAAGGGCGAATATACGTATGTACACATGGTAAGCATTGCAGGATTTCACTACTTCTAAATATAGAGTTCTCCATATGCACATTTACTTCCCTAATGTAAGGTTAGATGAAACCAATAGTATGGTGCATGTTTATACATCATGAAAATGAGGAAACTAACATGGCCATTGATACACACTCATATTTAGTAGTAGTATATAGATTACTGTAAAATAAGGATAATATCCATATAGTCCTAACCGTTTGATTATTCAGGGTACAAATTGGCTGTAATGACATGGTCACAATCGCATGAATTAAGTCATTCCAAATATAGCTGATTTACGGCGTCTCTAATACATTGCCATAGTTCAACTCAAATTCTGCTCAAACAGGGATATGCCAATCATCACAAAAAGTTCAAACAGTGTCATGGCGTCATCATTAACATGAGACGGAAACAACTTACACGCACCGTCCCAGCAATACGTGGTGCCATCTGCTTTGTCGATCGCGTAGATGATGCCATTGTGTTCAATAGCATCATAGAAGTGTGTATCAGCTTTGACGATGATCCATTGCGAGCTGAGTTGTCTCTAGCTAAAGAAGGCACGGGCGTAAAGATAGGCGAGTCCACGGTCGAACAAGGCAATTAGCTCGAAGTCTGCGTAATTCGCATGTCGTGTGGGCACTTGGAAGATTGCAATCTTCTGCAAAACATGGTCCATCCAACTGACGTGGTAATCTAGATGACTTGGACCGCGATGGTAATACTCTATATAATCCAACGGAGGAAGGATAATCTCATGGGAGGTCTGGAAGTTCACGAGCACCAACTTTTTACCTTCTTCTCTGAAGGCAGCCATCCAGTGGGAGTTCATGCCGACCCAGTACATACATGCCATGAAGTTTCGGGCGATGGTGATTGGATCGATGTCGAGGGAAATGATGTACAGCGACCCACTACATACCTGCAAAGAAGTTTTGGCTAATGGGGATCGGATTGAAGTCGAGGGGCATCATGTACGCCTCCGTATCATGGCGAGCTAATCTCGCAAGACCAGATAGCAGCAAGCAGGGTATCTTGAAAAGCTTAGGCCTCGCTTCGACGATGGCCGTGTGCATGTCCCTCGAGCATCCAGCCAGTCGCAGCGTGCTCAACATATCCATACATGAACAACGGATGTCGAGGATGTCGCTGGGGAGATTGCTCCAATCGCGGCTCATATGGATGCTGCGCGGTTCGCATTTAGCCATGGTGGAGTTTGGAAGGTGGGTTTTTTTGGGGGCTTGATTTACGGGGGAGAAGGCTGTCGGTGCTGGAGCGGCTAGCGAGGGAATAGTAGTACTGGGGGCGGCGAGTGAGGCGACGGTACACGGGGGCACAGTGAGATGCGGACCGAGACAGAGAAGGAGATGGAGATGGAGTGGTGCTATGGGAGGGGAGAGGGAGACGAGGCGAGGCGCCAATATGTTCTACATTAGCGGTGGCAAACTGCACAGTGCACAGGGTGAGGCTGACTTTGGTAACCCGAACACACCGCCTCGCCTAGACTAGTGTCAGGCGCAGGGTGTTGTCACTTCACTGCGAGGACCAGATGAATAGTATTTTGACCATCAAGTGTACCACAGTTGTACTACTACTACTACTGGTAGGAACATGAGTACTCCAGTATTGTATAGCGGAAATAGGTCTCCCGTGCTAGCATGCATGTTCACTTCATCATTCAGGTATCATCCATATTGCGAGCAGAACCAAATTCTCATGCGTGCCCAATCAACGCCCTGCCGCGATGCATGTAGTGGTCGTTCTGGTGCATCAAGGACAGCATGTTCTGGTGCATCAAGGATGGCATGCAGATCGTTCCACACTTGAGAAGAGGAAAAATGGAAAGGTAGAACGCGGCAGTAGAGGAAGAGAACGCTGGCTAACGAGGCTGGGAGGGGATCGAGCAGGAAGTTAATGCTCCATGCCTAAAGGTTTTGGGAAAACTTGATTTTCATAAGGTGACTTATACTCACCTAAATGGAGGGAGTATTCCTTAACCAGAGAATGTTGTGTCTCCCACTCACGCACTCAAAAAAAAAGCTACGACACATTTTTTTATCTATTTGCATAGGTCCCACCTATCAGGAAGGATGGGCACGTACACGAACAGGTACGACTCATCAGTCTACCCGCATAGCCTTGTCTTTTAGCCTACCTAGCCGTCCAATCAACTGCCTGCACGCCACTTCTCCCATTTACTTCTCCATCGGGAACTGATTCTCCTCGGCTTCTTCACCTCCCCTTTGTCTTCATTTGCATCCAAACCCCGCTGCGTTCACATTGTTTTAACCTCTTTAAATAATCATCTACTCCTTCAGTTAGACTAGCCATCTAATCCTAATTCTCCAAACCATAGCCCTTCGTTCTAGCGGTTCCAAATGGCGAAAGAGATCGAGATGCAGGTTTTTAGCGTCCAACATGTCCTCGTCGACGGCTCGATGCGCATAGTTGCCACCGTCACCGTACACCCAAGGGTTGTTTGGCAGTGGATCAACAATGTATCCAACTCCCTCGAAAAGGTAGAGACGAGGGTCGTCGGTCTCGACGCAGAGTACATGGAGCATGCCCCAGGGAAGATCCAGCGCGCTGCTGTCCTTCAGTTGTGCCTCGAAGATGATGTTTTGGTGCACCACATCATACACTCACCCTCCATACCAAGTGAGCTTCATGATTTCTTGTCTCGGGAGGACGTATACTTCTGTGGGGCAGACATCGAAGGGCACAAACAGAAGCTGGAGCCGTACAACCTTGGTTTGAAAAGCATCGCTGACCTACAAACCAGAATCAAAATTCATGTAGAAGATTGTGATAAACAGACACCATCCCTATTCGATGTAGCAAATTTTGAGCTCGGTACAAATCTTCAGAAGGGTGACGAGACAGTGGCATTAAGGTCGTCTGGATGGGATAATTATCCCTTGACGTACGAGTGGATAAAATATGCCTTCCTCGATGCCCGTGTGAGTTTCGAGATAGCTGCAAGGTCGAAAGAGCTTGTTGCGAAGCCGTCTCCCACATAGAATGAGAACAAGAAGAAGAAGAAGAAGAAGAAGAAGAAGAAGAAGAAGAAGAAAAGGCTGCACCAGCAGGAGGGCATTATGGATGGATGAACTATTTCCTCTCTTGTAAAAAAAATTATTCCCTCTCGGTGTATATTGATATAGATGGACTATTTCGATGGTGTGCATGTCTTTGGAACAGAGTAGTAGCATGGGTCCGCTTGAGTATAAGGAACTATTTATCCGCATATATAGCCTTCTCGGCTACTCCTTCCAGTGATCGTTATGCAGTGCATGTGTCCGTAGACATGACAACTTGTCCATGGAAGTTCAACTACGGCGACCATCATGTTTCATCTCGCAATTCCCACGGCGCCTCTCCAACCCACGGCACCACGTCCCCCGATGTGCGCCTCACCCCTCTCGGCCGCACCGCCCCTCTGCCTTTATGTGCATGACATGTGGGCCACCTAAAATGCAGTGAGCATCAAGTTTCTACCACAGCCACACGCGATTCCCACGACGCCGCTCGAACCCATGACACCACACATCCCCGACCTGCGGCTCACCCCTCTTGGCCCCACTGCCCCTCTGCCTTCGGGAGCATTACATGTGGACCAGTCACCTATCAGGTCCACATGTTATTGACTCAGAGGTAGGTGTAGTAAGGCGATGAAGCTCAGTCCCGACGGCCCTGAGAGGGAAATGTAACTCCTGCGCCAGGGCTTGTGGTGCTACCGCTGCACGAACTCGTGCCAAACTCGAGATTTGTTTCTTTATTATACATGCACGCAACGATTTAATGGACATTGTAATCTCAACATGTGATGGGGAGCTCTAAATTCTAATTTGAAACTTATAAAACTAAAAGATTCAAAACAAATAAACTGGGAGAGAGGGAGTATATCGTAGGATGTGTCCCATACAAAATAAGTCCCCTGGTTTTTCACCGCGAAGATGCGGTTAGAAAGGAGCACAACGTATTCATACTCGTACAACAACAAATCGGCCGCAGACAGCATGGTCCGCCTTTGACCGCCATGTGCAAGGTTTGTGCTATCTTATTCAATCTCACCGTGGTTCCGTCGTACCAATTCATGTGGTGGCCCGTTGCATGGCTGATCCCAATGTTGGACAAAGGTTCTACGGGAACGGTGTCACCATTGTAAATGTTGTGCAAATTGATGTTGGTACCCTCCCGTACATATGCAAGCCAATCTCCACTCGCACTGAGCCTAACCTGTGAAATAGTGGGCAGGAGGAGAATTAGGAAATGGACACCGAAGTAGTCTTTAGAATGCATTTACTACGTGATCAAACTCATCTTACCTTCTCATCGGAGGAAATCCGAGTGCCCCTCAATATCGGCATCTCAAGGGGAGTCAACTTGCAACTACGGCCACGCCGCGCTGGAGAGACCCCCAAGGAAACATCCTCATGCGTTCCACGGAACATCAAGATGCATTTGTATGAGTAGTTTATCTTGTGAGAGAAAAGGATGAACGAGGGAAGGCCTCTAGAGATAGAGATGGACACTACTAATACCAATGTGCTGGCCCGTGCGTTGCAATGGATCCAAAGTAGTAGAATAATACTTGTTCACGTGCTTGAAATATAAACACTCTAGTTTTGATATACATGTGTCAGCAGACATGACAGCTTGTCCATGGAAGTTGAACCACAACGACCATCACGTTTCTTGTTTCTACCACTGCCACACCCACACGCGATTCCCAAGACGCCGCTCCAACCCACGGCACGACGTCCCCCGACGTGGACATGGATCCTATGACGTGGCTATCACGACCTTGCCCTGCCTTTCCTTCGCTGACAGGTGGGACCCACGCTTATGGGTCCCACATGTCAGTGACAGAATGGTAGGATTGTTCGCGTCAGGTGATCCTCATCCCGCCGACGTGCCCCTCATCCCTCTCGGCCCCACCGCTCCTCTGCCTTTGTGTGCATGACATGCGAGCCAGCTGAACTGCAGCGACCATCAACTTTCTACCACAGACACACCTGATTGGACGCGGTTTGCCTGCTCCGCTGCTGTGCTCCGATCCATACTCCCGCACCATCAAATTTTCATCCAGCGACTGTGACACATTTCGTCCCGGGCATCAATCCTCAGCTGGAGTACTTATGTACTACATGTAGTACCCGCTGGTGTGGCCATCTACGCCTCATAACGCCCCGACGCCCAGTGATAACCCACAAGTGTAGGGGATCGCAACAATTTTCGATAAGTAAGAGTGTCGAACCCAACGAGGAGCTAAAGGTAGAATAATTATTCCCTCAAGTTCTATCGACCACCGATACAACTCTACACACGCTTGACGTTCGCTTTACCTAGAACAAGTATGGAACTAGAAGTACTTTGTAGGTGTTGTTGGATAAGTTTGCAAGATAATAAAGAGCATGTAAATAAAAGCTAGGGGCTGTTTAGATAAAGAAGTAATAAAGTAAATATAGCGAGTGTAGAAAAGTGGTGGTAGGAGTTGTGCAATTGTCCCTAAGCAATTGACTGTGTTACTAGACCGGTAATCACTATTGCAATTCTATTTGAGGGAGAGGCATAAGCTAACATACTTTCTCTACTTGGATCATATGCACTTATGATTGGAACTCTAGCAAGCATCCGCAACTACTAAAGATTCACTAAGGTAAAACCCAACCATAGTATTAAAGCATCAAGTCCCCTTTTATCCCATACGAAAACAACCTACTTACTCGGGTCTGTGCTTCTGTCACTCACGCCACCCACCATAAGCAAATCATGAACATATTGCAAACCCTACAGCGGGAATCCCTCACGCTTGCGTGACACGAAGGGCAGAATAGGATAGCACAATAATAAAACATGCAACTCAAACCAATCATAGCAATTCATCAATCACCGATAGGACAACGAAAATCTACTCAGACATCATAGGATGGCAACACATCATTGGAAAATAATATGAAGCATAAAGCACCATGTTCAAGTAGAGGGTATAGAGGGATGCGGGAGAGTGGACCGCTGAATATAGATGGGGGAAGGTGATGGAGATGTTGGTGAAGACGGCGGAGGTGTTGGTGTAGATCACGGTGATGATGATGGCCCCCGGCGGCGCTCCGGCGCCATCGGAAGCAAGGGGGAGAGAGCCCCCCTTCTTCTTCTTCTTCCTTGACCTTCTCCCTAGATGGGAGAAGGGTTTCCCCTCTGGTCCTTGGCTCCCATGGCTTGGGAGGGGCGAGAGCCCCTCCGACATTGGATCTATCTCTCTGTTTCTGCGTTCTCCGATTCTACCCCTTCACCGTTTCTTTAATATCCAAAGATCCGTAACTCCGATTGGGGTGAATCTTTCGCCCAGATTTTTCTCATAAAATTAGCTTTCTTGCCGCAAAAGAAGGGCATCAACCGCCTTACGAGTTGCCCACGAGAGTGCCAGGCACGCCCAGGGGGTGTGGACGTTCCCCCCTATCTCGTGGCCACCTCGGACACCGTTTCGCGTTGATTTTTCCTCCGGAAAATCCCAAATATTCCAAAATAATTCTCCGTCCGTTTTTATCCCGTTTGGACTCCGTTTGATATTGGTTTTCTGTGAAACGTAAAACATGCAACAAACAGGAACTGGCACTGGGCACTGGATCAATATGTTAGTCCCAAAAATAGTATAAAAAGTTGTCAAAAGTATATGAAAGTTGAAGAATATTGGCATGGAACAATCAAAAATTATAGATGCGATGGAGACATATCACCCAACTATGGCACCCTCGCCATGGCCACGCCACCACCGACCGGTTCATCTCGAACGAGTGAGTCGTGGACCATGCCACCACCATGAGAATGACATGTGGGCCAGCCGCATTTAAGGTCTGCATGTCATTGACTCATAGGCCGGGCACTAAGCCACTGAAGTTCGGTCCCGTGGGCCCCGAGATGGAAATGTAACTCCTGCTGCTCCTTGTGGTGATCCCGTAGTACGAGCTCGTACCAAAACTAGAATTTGTTTCTTACTACTACCAACTAGTACTAGTAAGGTACACGTGCATTGCACGCATGAGATTCTGGTGGTTTGTGCATTATGCTTCTACATGTGGAGTTTTCTGGATTCTAACATGTGGCAAAATCTGGTGGAATGTAAGGTTAGGCAAAGTTTGATTCACTTAGGTGAGTGTTTGGTTCAATCGACACCTTAGGCAAGCCAAACTAAGGCCCCACATGACATACACACAAAAAATGTGGCAAGATTCCCTTAGGCTTGCCAACTTGTGGCTCTCATTTTGAAGAACTAATAACTTTGCCTAAGCTTAATTGTGGCAAAGTTAGTCATGAATTAAGTTCAACCATGGAGTCTTCTAGATTATACATGTGGCAGAATCTGGTGGATGATATCCAACGGCCAGTAGTGCTCGGATTTGCCATCTTTGTACCGTCGGATTGGCTTCATCCAACGACCAACTTTCAAAGTTTTTCACACAGTATATACGGGGTATATATATATAGATGTGCCGGTCTGTTGCAATGGATCCAAAGTATATCTATTTAGTGGAGTGCACTCTAAACACATAAGCTTCATGAGTGCCCCCCACATCATATTATTCATACTATGTTGATTGAAAAAAAGATAAATCACCCAAAACAAGATCTTCCCGTTTTTTGTTGCTACGATGTTGTGCCGTGCACGTACCTACTAGTTGTATAGTGGTAGTACTAGTAATATAGTATTAGGAGTACAAACTTGGTACTAGTAGGAGTAGTACTAGTACGGAATGCTCCTGCTCTATCAACGAGCCCCATCTGACACCAAATTTCTGGGCTTCCGTGCTACAGCTAGATCTTCCCCTCGTTTCTGTTTTCCAACCTGGCAGCGGGCGGGGTGTCGGTTTGCTCAACGATGGTCCCACATGAAAGTGAAAATGCTAGGCAACACGCCTTCCCTAAGCTATGTGTCATGCCGGACGGGCCGTGGAGTACTCCTGATTCCCGGGCGTGTGGGGGTGCGACGCGAACGCGGCAGGCCTTTTCCTTTTACTAGCAATGTGCCCATGTGTTGCGACGGATCCAAAGTAGTAGAATAGTAGTATTTGTTCACAAACTTGAAAGAAATCACTCTTGTTTTGATATACTCCTAATATATTACTCCCTCTATACCTAAATATTTGTATTTTTAGAGATTTCAAATGTACTATCACATACGGATTATATATGCCCGCGCGTTGGACTATCAAGCAAAGGGATCGCACATGTCGGTATTGACTGGAACAAGAATGCAACAACACAATAATAATTAAGGCCACGATGATGCGATCGCAGTGGTGGTTACAGAAGGCAAGAAGAAAGATGGATCCATGAACGTATGACCTCCTCCTCCTCAACTTAGTGCACTGGGCCACCGAACGGCAACTAAGGAGCGATGGCTTTTGTGGCGAGGTCGAGGTGCTTCTCAGCAAAGGCATCCAAGGCTTCCAGTCGGTTGAGGAAGGCCAACGTCGTAGCGTCCTCACTAGCCTTGTAGATACCTATGTACACGATTTGCTCGTACACGTGGATGTGTAGGTCGATGAATTCTTGCAGGGCGAGGCGCCTCGCGGCGAGCGCGACCTCCAGGTGGACATTCTTCGTGGCGTCGGCGGGCAGTCGCAGGGCCACTAGTGCTTGAAAGAGGTTCCGGCCATGGAGGCCGATTAGGGTGGCAGGCAATGAGGATCCCGGGCGCGTGGGCTGGAGGAGTACGGCGATGTCGTCCGCGAGCTTCTTGAGGACGGTGAACTTGTTGCTGGTGGCAACGATCATCTGGTCCAACTGAGAGTCGTAGTTAGCGTCGACAGAGGCCATCCACCAGCCGGTCTCCAACACCGTCTGGAAATGATCCTCAGCGCCATGCCGCAGGCCGTCATCGTGGACCATCTGGCACAGCCGCTGGCCGCTCACGCGCATCACCGCCATGGGTCTGGAGTGAGCTCTTTTGTGCTTAGTGTAGGTGCTTAGGCAAATGCTTAGGTGTGTACGATGTGGTAGATGCATTGCAATGGAGGGGCGCCTTTATATGAGGGCAATGAGGGCAAACTGCGTTGCATTCACATCGTGCAACCTCTTTTCCCGGACCTCCTCCCATTACTTCCCTCATGCATTAATTGAAGGAGGATGCATTGGCCGTTCAACATTTCGGGAACCGCTACACCCTCCCTCGTCTGCATTAAAGCTGTATCGAGAACTGCGCCGCCCGCTGTCAAATCGAATACTCCCTCCGTCTAGGTGAGTATTAAGTCATCTTACAAAAACCAAATAGTAAACACATAGGCATGGTGCATTAACTCTCACATTGTTTCTTACTCCCTCATTTCCGGTTTATAAGGCTCAATTCAAAAATCTCACCAACCAAGATAGATGGTGAGTGGTGGAATACTTTTTGTAGTTTGCAAAAGCACCCAATTAATGCTCTGTTTTCCTCAAAAAAGTATGTTTACCAATGCATTAATTGCAATGCATGCATGCATAAATTACATGCATTGGTCAATTTTCTCTTAATACTTGCATGCTATGATTTAATGCACCTTGGAATCTGAACATGTGATGGGGAACAACCAAATTGAGCCTTATAAAATGGAAAAACTAAAATTTTGAGATAAGCCCTATAAACCAAAATGGAGGGAGTATTTTTTGACATAAATAGAGGAATCAACCAATAAGATATGTGGGGCTTGTATGATTTTAATGACTTGAGACTATCAAACATGACATGCAGTGGTCAGTTCGTTGCACGCAATGATATTAATAAGGGAGTAACTAGAACTCATCTAGATGAGACATAATTTGGTCTCATTCACTTTAAAAACAAGAACAAATACAACCCACGTCAGCACACACGCATCTTATAGCATCACATCCATTGGCTATAAAAGATGAATGAGACCAAATTATATCTCATCTAGATGAGTTCTAGCAAAACTGTATTAATAATACTTAGTACTCCTGCGCCATGTGTCATATATTAGCATCATGTAGTACTTTATTTATTGCCATGTATGACACATAGTACTCAACTCTCTCTCTTTCTTCATTTAATTCTATGACACCTCATCAAAATTGCTAAAGCTAGTACCATTACAACCAGCCTTAGCAAATATACTAAAAATTAAGTTATCTCGTTTTCTTCTCCTCCTTGGTCACCTAGATGGAGGGAGTATACTGCACGGGCTTTTCCTGCGCGGTAGGCGGCGGGGCAGTTCTGCCTAGTCGGTTCGATAGAGACGCGAGAAGACAAGGGAGTAGGCTGCTGCAAACGTAGGGCTGTGTGATTTGACAGCAAGTTACTGCTGGACAGGTGGGGCCCCGTGATTTGACTTGCCATTATCATTTTAACTGCGGAGCTACAACCGGCGTGAGTCTCCTGATTCCTGACCACCTCCATACAGGTGCCTCTCCCAATGCTCCACCATGTAGTAGAGGCTGGCTCTTGCATGAGAGCCCACTTCTCCACTTTTTCCTTGCCTCTCTTTCCTCCACATATGCAAAAATGCCATGTAAAGCGCACTATTGTACTTACTTTTACTTGCTCCTATGTGGCAAGTTAATCAAGAAGAGAGAGACTAGTTTGCTGACCCAAGGAAGAAACGATGCTAAGCGTGTGTACCTAGGTGAAAAGACAAGTTTGAGTCTATAGATAATTAAATGAAGCAAACTTAGCAACAAAAAACTAATAAGCACACCATTTCATTGGAAGAGGTCACTGCTTGGCAAATGCAATAAATACTAGTACTCCCTGTGTCCCATAATATAAGAACGTTTTTGGAACTACACTAGTGTCAAAAACGTCTTATATTATGGGACGGAGGGAGTAGGAAGAAAGAGATAGAGAGAAGTAAAAAAACACACTTATAGCCAACCTTATAGCCAACCTTGTTGTAGTATGAGTGACTAAGTGATGACTATGTATGACATGCCAACATCAGATAGCCTAACGCAACGTGTTAAGGGGCTATTTGGTTCCTAGCCACACCTTGCCACACTTCGCCACACCTAACCTTAGGCAAGTTTGATCAAGTTAGGTAGGTGTTTAGTTCTAGCCACACCTAAAGCAAGGATTTTTTATGAGCAGTGAGCCCCACATGTTATAGACACAAAAAGTGTGGCAAGATTCCCTTAGGCAAGCCAAAGTGTGGCTAACAATTTGAGCAACTCAACTAAGGCAAGTGTGGCAAGTGTGGCAAAAATCATGTGGTAATATATGGCAAAGATAGTCACAATCCAAACAGCTCCTAAATCTCCAAGGGCGCGATCGCGCGAGCGTCGCGATGGTTGTGGTAGGCGCGACCATGATACGGGCTGCTGGCAGCCCGTGGATCTGAGATCAAACGGTCGCATGCTAAGTTGCTGAAAATTTGCAGAATAACCCTCCAGGATAGGATATTCACCCATAGGTCTAGAATCACGCCATGCAACCGTTCGATCTCAGATCCAAGGGCTCTCGGAAGCCTGTATCATGGGAGAATGGAAAGCCACTACCCTCCCGTTCGCACGCTGGCAGTTCGCTCCTACTTGTCCCCGCATGTCCTTTAATACTATGGCGGTTCACTCCTAGTCGTCCTGTCCTTTTCACATTACGACAGTTCCACTAATCCTAACCCTCCTCCCGAATCCATGGCGTCCCAAATCTCCAAGATCGGCGGTGAGTACAAGGTTAGAACCATCACCGGCGATGAGTTCGATGTCATCTACACCCGTTCTTCCGCGACGGTGAAAGGATGCCTTTCTCGCTTCAGACGCATGTTCGAAAACTCAGATGATGAGTGGGTCGCTGGGCTAGATGTTGAGTACACCACAGTCCTGGGACGAGAGAAGGATCTAAAGGATGAAGATAGGAAGAAGCCCGCCGTGATCCAGGTTTGCGTGCATGACTTATGCTTGGTCTACCACATATGCCATGCCGACGTTGAATGCCTGGATTTTAAGAACTTCCTCGAGAGCAACCAAGTCAAATTCGTTACTGTAGACTTTACGAACGATGAAGAAGTCCTGGGTCGGATAGGCCTCGTTGTAGGCAACCCCTTCGACCTCCAGAAGAATCGGCTGCTGCCCTCCGGTGGCCAGCCTTCAATGCTGACCCTGGCAGGAGCCATGGTTCATCCTTCATATGGTAAACTGGAGAAACCTCCATACACGTTTCATCGTTATGCATGGCAGCGGAATGTACTAGATATAGACCACATCCACTATGCTACAATGGATGGCTACCTTTGTTTCAATATCTACAAGGGTTGGATGAAGAGCAAGAGCCAAGTGTGTGGTTCAAGCAAAGAAGTATCGGCAAAGAGGAAGTGGGACAAGGATGATGTCGAGGACGTGGACGAGGACTCCAAGTAAGGTGGCAGTGTCATTGCTCATGGTGGTTCTAATGAAGTGTCTACCGGAGTAGTTGCAAAGCTTAATTTCAGGTGTGCTTAGTTTAATTTGAGGGGTGTGTTGTGCTGAGCCCCCAGCAGAACTATGTTATGTTTCTTCTCGTTACTTTAACTCTTCAGTACGTACATACTAGTATTTCTTACATTTCGTCTTTTAGTTGGTATAGTACTACCACTCGATTCTTCACATTACATACATACAATATTTATGGCCAACATCATATAGCCAGCAGTATAGTTGTCAAAGAATTTCCGGGTGCTTAGTTTGGTCAAAGAATTCCAGGGTGCTTAGTTTTATTTGAGGGGTGGGTTGTGTACTTGTGTTGGACACCATTATTGTGACAAGCCTTTTTAATAGTACTATATGCATAATTTGGCGACGAGCGCTCTCTATATGTACCACCTTTTTTTTAATTTCAAGTTTTGCTCCATGGCGCAATCCATTGATACTACTACTGTACAAAAGTGGAGTATATACATTTTTTAAAAGGCTAGAGGGCTGGGCAGTCTAGCTCGGTCGGTTTCACGAGAGGCGAGGGCCTTTGTGATTTGACGGCTCATTACTGCTGTCAAATCGAATAGTACTGCACCGCCCCATGCACGCCTGACGCCTCCATTAAACCCGCATGCAAACCGAGAATCCTACTTCGGCCACACGTCTGTTCATGAGTGGGCCGGAAGTAAAAGCAACACCGGCCGAGCTCCTCCCGTCCGCCCTCAGTTTAAACGAGGCCAGATGCCGGCCAAGCTCCTACCATCCGCCCTCTATTCACACGAGGCCAGACAGATAGCGGGCAAGAATCGCACCCCTCCGCCGCTCCCCCATCTCCTCCTTCACCATTTTCTCCACTCTTCCGATGGCTTCCGATGAGCCATTCTCTGGCATATTACCCGGCTGGGTGGCCCGCCGAGCACTCTGGATACGGGCGAGGCTGCTCGGTGCTTCACCAACCTTGCTTGGCCCGACGGACCCAGTTGCCGCCCCAAGCAGGCGCATGGTTCAGCAACTCGCCGCTCCTGTTCAGCTCGATGAGGAGTGGCGAGTTACTCCACGCCGGCACGGTGGCGAGCACGCCGGTACGGGCGTCATCGCTGCCGCGTCGTACCGCGCCACTAGTGTCTGCGGTGGCCGCGCCTCCCGTGTCTGTGGGCGCGCCTCCCGTGCCTGCGGCAGCGCCATGCAGGCAGAGACAGAAGCCGGGTGCATGGAGAGCGACGAGTCGATGGCCAGCTTCTCCGTGTCCACCGCCATCATCGAGGAGAAGTAGAACACGGGAGGCCACCGCCACTTGGGACCCATGAAGGCTACCGCCGAGGCGACGACTGCGCATTTAGGTGGTTTCTTTGCTGCTTCGTCTCTTCTGAGGACCTTCGTCGACCCTACAAGTGTCTGACGGACATGAGGAAGACAAATGGATCCGCGGGCAGCCATTTAGATTATGTACTCCCTCTGCAGCTGGCGGGAAATATTTGTTCTAAGAATGGATAAATTGTATGTATCTATAACTAAATAAGTCTAGATACATCCATTTCTAGGACAAGTATTTCTGGACGGAGGGAGTATTAATTATACAAGAGAGCCAGATTGGCACCGCTTAGTTCATGTAAATGTAATGAAATCCATCATGTTTATATGAAGATCCGGCTTTTTTATACGAAATCCTTCATGCTTATATGAAATCAGTCTGTGTTTGCACGAATTTCAGCTGGTTGGTTAGAGTTGTAAAAATGCATGCCGCTGGCGTTTGATGTCATCCTCCGCGGAAGGAAGCGGGAGGAAATTTGTCGGCTGCCGTTGGAGATGCTCTTTATGCTAGAAATAATAGAGTGACATCCAATCCATTTGAGTTAATTGCCTTCATGATTGTCCCTCTATAAAATGTTAATTGCATATACATTGTACACGTGACTTGCAGGTGGCTACAACTTCATACAGAAAGTTAAAAAGAAGCTAGTCCATCCTTAATCTTGTATTCTAAGTACTTTGTGGGTTCTACTGTCAGTACAGTAGCGAAAGAAGTATATATTAAATAAGTAATATATAATATAAAAATCTAAAGTGAAAAGACAGAATTCAAACTCATGTCATCACGTTGCGAGCATCTGGCGCTAACCAGCCCAGCACATTTTTGTTGTAGACCATGCTAGAGATATATCTCCATGTATACTCTTATACTCCATTTGTTCCTAAATATTTGTCTTTTTCAGATTTCAAATGGACTACCACATACGGATGTGTATGTAGACATATTTTAGAGTGTAGATTCACTCATTTTGCTCCGTATGTCTTTTCAGGAAGGGGTAAGATTTGTCCTTGATTTATTTATGAGGTATCCAGATGGCACTGCACTGCCAAGACAAGAGGGTAACATCAAAATTATGGACTACTTTTTGGAGTATGTTGGTAAGGTCCGGTCATAGTCACTTGTTGAAATCTCTAAAAATACAAATACTCCCTCCGTCCGGAAATATTTGTCATCAAAATGGATAAAAGGAAATGTATCTAGACGTATTTTAGTTTTAGATACATCTCTTTTTATCCATTTTGATGACAAGTATTTTCGAACGGAGGGAGTATTTAGGAACGGAGGGAGTAGAAAATAGAGTTGGTGATGATGGTGTGCGTGCCATCCTGCAATACAGGCCATCGGATTTATATCTAACGGATAGGAAAGAAACTATGACAATTTTGCAAAAATATACCCACACGTCTCTCCACGTTCGCAAATAAGGCCTTCCCTCGTTTAGCCTTTTCTCTCACAAGATAAACTACTCATACAAATGCATCTTGATGTTCCGTGCAACGCATGGGCAGCTAGCTAATTTCTTTTAAAATAGTTGCTGCGATAATTGGGTTGAAGTGATATATTTTATGTCTGCCCCGAATGATATCAGATTCACTAGTAGTAACAAAGAAAAGGTTGCCTTGTTAATTAATAGAAAATAGGGTGAAAACTATCACATGAGGACGGTAAAAACAAAGCGCACTGGGTTCAACGTCATCGTCGCTACAGCTATGCGCGCACGAGAAGTCTACATATCGAGGGGGCTACCGAGCGAGGCACCGAGACACAATGTTTGAGAGAGAAACTAATTGACAGATTATGATCAGATCGAGTTGTCACCCTTCTGCTGTCATTGTTGGGGGGGGGGGAGAAAGACGTATCGAGATTGTGCGCGGTAGGCACAGAGGCACAACTAGCGAGTGTGTGTTTTTTTTTGTGTGTGTGTGTGTGTGTTTCAAAGAGGAGTAGATAAATTATTATCAATATCGATGTGCCACCCTACTCCTTCAGTGCCGGGTAGTGTGTGTGTGTATGTTTGATAGAGAAGCCAGTTGATAGATTAGTATCAAGATCGAGGTGTCACCCTACTCCTTCGGTGTTGGGAAGTGTGGGTGTGTGGGTGTGTGGGTGTGGGGGGGGGGGCAGTGACACTCACATAACTCTACTCTTATAAAAACATAGTTGGTGATGATGGTGTTCCTGACATCCTGCAATATAGGCCATCCGATTTATATCCGACGGTTGGAAGGAAACTATGGCAATTTTGCAAAAAGATACCCACACCCCTCTCCGCATTTGCAAATAAGGCATTCCCCCATTCATCCTTTTCTTCCACAAGATAAACTTCTCATACAAATGCATCTTGATGTTCTGTGCAACACATGGGCATCTGGCTAGCAGGGAGAAGGAGTTTGTGTGACACATATCTAGCTATATTAAGGGATAGGTAGATAGCATTTCTGCGAGGCATACTTAAAGCCTCACGAAGATAAACAAACGGTGTGTGTGCATGCAAGTGCCGGGAAAAATGAAGCGAGAAACAATGTGCGCACACGCGCGCGCGCACGCGCGCGCGTGTGTGTGTGTGTGAGAGAGAGAGAGAGAGAAATCTGAAAACAAAAGGTGCTGTGTTGGAATCCCATTGTATGTATTCATATGGTTCCGGAACTCGAGTTAACCTTAGGCATATGTGTGAGAGACATTATTATAGTTTGAGACATTAGTGGTTGTGGGTGGGCGGAATTAAAGGGGTGGGCGTGTTAGACAGAGAGAGCGTGTGTGTTTCTGTGTGAGAGACTTGTAGGACGGGGTAGAAAGACGAATTTAACCCTGACGAAGGGAGAGAAATACACGAAGTGCACGTGTGTGATTCCGATGCCCACAGGGAAATGAGATATGTATGCGTTTGAGAGAGATTGCACAATTCATTCACGTATCACTATCTAGCGATCGTGGACGTGCATCGCTTGAACATAAGTCAATATCTACTTCATATCGTGGCCAAAGGTACAATATCGATTCAACGCTATAAAGATTGGACACTCACATATCACATTTTTTCTATTTAAATAAACCTTTTCAGTTGTGCATGCCAAAGTTACAGTGATGTTTCTTCAAACAACCAATGTAGCTATCATGTACATGCACCATTTTTACTCTTGCATTCAAATTCATTAGTCTTGGATGATTTAAGTTTCTATTTTGAAGTAATATATGTAATATTCATATATGAATTCAACGGGTACGCAATTTATGAAATGGAGGCTATGTAATCATATGAGGTAACACTTCTAAGTAGCGGACTACAATATCCATTTCTTTTTGTGCGCCTCTACACTAACACGTCAATGCATTATGTTTAAAGTAAATAACCAATGTCACTAAATTATCTATTTACATAGAAATACATAGGCTGAGCGTTTGATCGCTTTTTTGTGAACGCGCCACTACACCCGTACGACTGGCCACGCCCGTGTGAATGTCCAAGTTATCGGTGCATCATCCCGAGTTATTGTCTTTTTTTCTGGGGTGGACTTGACACCAGTTATTAACTGCTGACGTGTGCCCCGTGTACACAGTCTAGCATGACCTTCCCGCTAGCACGGTCCAAAATTAGTTGAAACTGGATACGAACGATCCCGCGGGCGGCAAAATCTCCCGCCTCCTTCTAAAATTTCCGCCACCTTAGTCTTTAGCATGCGAAATTCCCCTTTTGTCCTTGGTGCACGGAGACCAACAGTTACAATACCGCCCTCATCTGCTTGATAGGTCGGGGTTGCTTTGGTAACTTCTAGTTCCCCGAATCCTCCCACTACTCGGCACCCCCATTTCCTCTCCCCCTCCCACAAAAACGACTAACTCCACAACACCAGAGCATCTTACATCACGCCGTTCGTACTTCATCGCCCTTTCTCCCCTCCCCTCTCGAAACCCTAGACTGCTCATCCACCGGCGTACCACAGCCCATTCACTACCAACGGCGTCCACCTCGCCGGATCTGCTTCTGCGGTCGCATCTACCCCTCCCACCTCCCCTAGAAACAACTAGACTGCTCATCCACCATCGTACTCCAGCCCATTCAGTGCCGGCCTTGTCCACGACGCCGGATCTGCTTCGTCGGTACTCTCGTCAACCGCCGCGCATCTGCAGCGGCTCATTCGTACTCCCCATCGGAGATGCTTCGTCCACACCTCCAGAGCTGCCCCACCGACGCCCCCGTCGACGGCCTCTGATCCTCTTCACCGACACCTTCCTCAACCCTACTGGAGCCGCTTCACCGACACCTTCCTCAACCCTACCGGAGTCGCTTCGCCGACACCATCGTCAACCCTACCAGAGTAGCTTTGCCTATACCATTCTCAACCCTACCAGGGCCGCTTTGCCAACTCACAAGTCCACGGCCTCAGATCCGCTTCCTCGCACCCTCATCCAACCTATCGGAGCAGCTTCTGACACCCCGTCCACGGCCGCAGATCTGCATCGTCGACACCATCCTTAACCCAACCACCGGAGCAGCTTCTGACGCCCCGTCCATGGCCGCAGATCCGCGTCATTGACACCATCCTTAACCCAACCACCGGAGCAGCTTCACCTACACCCTCGTCCACGGCCACAGATCGGCTTCGCCCACACTATAGTCCACCCTACCAGAGCCGCTCCACAAACACCTTACTCGATGGTTCTAGATCTCCTTACCGGACCCTGACAGCTAGCGCAGCGTCATCACCCTTGACGTTTCTAACCTGATTCCCACCGTCTGGAGAGATGCCAAGCACCCGCAACGGCCTAGGTACTTGTCACCTTTAAACCCGTCCAGCATCACCTGCCCGATGTACTTCAAATATACTAACTGGTCGCTGTTACCTGTTATGCAGCTGGCAAAAACTACAAGGACGATGTTTCTTCTGGATCTAACAGCTTGGCCAACCAAGAACCTGGACTGAGGCATTGCTATGATCTTATAAGTGCGTCTCTCTCTCTCTTGTATTGTTCTGTGCCTGCCAACGTGCTTTGCTAGGATTTTCGACTAGTAATCCCTTTGTGCAGACAATGATTTCTACTACTGGCTGCTAAATCAGATATGTAGATGTCATACATGATACTACCTCATACCTCCGTTCCTAAATATAAGTCTTTCTAGAGATTCCACTATAGGCTACATACTGAGCAAAATGAGTGAATCTACACTCGAAAATGCATCTATATACATCTTTATGTGGTCCATACTGGAATCTCTACAAAGACATATATTTAGGAACAGGGGCAGTACATTACACAAAATCGTAGGTGGCATGTAGGAATTCCAGTGCACTACATTAGGCTCCCTTAGAGTGCCTGCTAGTCCAACATACAGAGTCGTGGCTAGTTTATGGTACGCACACAATCGTTAATTGGTGGTTTAAATATGCGCAAGGGATATGCAATGTAGTATCATGTAGAGATGTCTGAAATTAGCCGTGTCAACTTACAGATAGGGTTACGCAATGAAAAAGTACAAGATGTATGTGGCAATTTCATGGAACATCGCAAAAAAAGGAGAGGCAGCGGTGAGCCTATATAGTGTGCTATGGTACATCAGTCCTCCATTGCAATCAGTGTGACAAGTTATTTGTATGTCATTCCTATTAGCCAAGTTTCTTAGGGACAATTATTACGAGTTATCCTAAGAAAATAAGCACCTATGAATATAAGCTCCATGTAATAAGCCAACCAGTTCTTTTCATTGCGTTTTCATCTTATCTTTGGTATGATCAGTGGAAAGTCTAGACTGCTTTATATTTTTTCATTTTGCTGCCCATATGAAAATTAATTTGACTTGCAAACATCACAAATCAAACCCGGTGCAATAATTAATATGATAGGAAAACAGACCATCACTATTTGCTCAAAATGAAAATACAAAGATACCATCTACTTGGCACAATCTACTTTGGTCAATGTTTTCCATAGAGATCCCATTGCCTAATTTAAACGAAGAACGCATGGCCCACATTTAAATGAAGAACAATTATCTATTGAAATTCGATGGTCCAAGTGGCTGGTTATTATCATATAGCAGCAGCACCTAGAAGCATCATATAGCAGCAGCAGCAGCTCATAGCAACTCATCATACAGCAGCAGCAGTCTGCAATTCATCATATACCAGCAGCAGCTCATAGCAATTCATCATATAGCAGCAGCAGGAGCAGCTCATAGCAATTCATCATATAGCAGCAGCAGGAGCAGCTCATAGCAATTCATCATATAGCAGCTGCAGGAGCAGCTCATAGCAATTCATCATATAGCAGCAGAAGGAGCAGCTTATAGCAACTCACCATATAGCAGCAGCAGCAACAACTTATAGCAATTCATCATATAGCAGCAGCAGCAGCTCATAGCAATTCATCATATAGCAGAAGCAGCTCATAGCAATTCATCATATAACAGCAGCAGGAGCAGCTCATAGCAATGCATTATATAGCAGAAGCAGCTCATAGCAATTCATCGTATAGTGGATCAGAATGAAAATTTGGCAAAAAATCAGAGGAGATCCTCACCTTGTTGGATGAGCTCATCCTTCAACAGCACCTCAAGGCCATGGCCTGGGAGGAGGGGAGGGGGAATAAGATGGCTTATGCCACAGTGTGGCATCAGCCGTAGTTGTGCAGCGCCTGCCAGAGTAGTGCGTTGGATGAACCACAGTGGAGCAGCTGCTGGAGACCATGAGAATGAGGGGCGGCTCCAGAGGGAGGAGCAACCAGGGAGATTTGCCCCTACCCGTCGGCCATGTAGCCTAGCTGGACATAGCATCATCGAGGACCAGGCCAGATGGGACCAGTGGTGATGGCTCGCTGGAGGAACCCTAGTGCTGCAGGCAGGGGATCGAGGTAGAGGGAAAGGGGAGAGGAGATGCAAGCGGGAAGGGCAATGAACGCTTGCGTGTTTGTTTTTACTTGAGGGTCAGGTGTGACACGGGCGTCAGCAGTTGCATTTTGAGTGTAATATAGGCAGACAACAGAGTCATTTCACTATTCCCCTTCCCTTCAATTTTTAGTCAGGTTCTACCCGAAACACCCCCTCCAAAGCGAAATTAGTTAAGCCCAAGCCCATAACTCAAAAATGACTTCTTTACATCTTTTATGGCTTATTTTGACACTAAGCCCTGAAAAGGCGGAATCAAACTGGCCCTTAACCTGCAATTCAATTGTGCGTGCAATGATGAATCACTCCTGCCTGCTATCTGTACATTTTGGCATCATCATACATGGCATAACCTAATACATGTGCATTCCATTGTAGAATCTGGGATATGCAATGTTTATGTTAGTTCATACGTTGCACATGATGTTTAAATGTCCCTTAAATCTGGTCAGTCAAGTGATGGTCTTTAAGCCTCCTTCTTTTCTTCTTTTCTTGATATGTAAGGTTTGCACACACATCTGTTCAATTGCTTGTTTGCATCAGCCAACCATACTAGGACTGTTTGCTTTGATTACTTGTTGTTCTTGACCTAACACTCTAACAGAGCTTGTCAACGATTTAAACACTACACTACAAAAAAAATACACTTCTGTGATGATACATGTTTGTCACAGTAGGTCGCGTTTTTTGTCATGCATGTACATCCATGAAAAATTTATGACAGAATCAAGATAGTCATACCTGTGCTGTCGTAGAAGTGTTCCATGACATTACGAAAATTATCATCACAGAAGTGTCCACTTCCATGACGATAAATCGCGCGTCACAGAAGTGCTTTCGCCAAGGGTGACCGACACGTGGCATCCACCGTAACGGAACGCCGTTAAGCTATCGGGTCGGATTTTGGATCCGATAACCCGTTAACAGCCACGACCAATGCCGATTTTCCACGTGTAAAATTCTCATTGGCTGACGGATCCACGTGTCAGCTCCGTGTTGGCACAGGTGTCACTCATCCAACGGTCGAGATGGGCCTATGATATGTTGACACGTGGACCGGCCCAAAAGTGGCCTAGAAAGTTTAAATGGGCCGGTCCAACGAAAGGCCCACAAGATTTAGTGGACCATAATGGGCTGACCCAGCTAAAGGCCCACAAAATTTACCGGACCATAATGGGCCGGCCCAGCAAAAGGCCCACAAGATTTTTCGGACCACAATGGGCTGGCCCAGCAAAAGGCCCACAAGATTTTTCGGACCACAATGGGTCGGCCCAGCTAAAGGCCCAACATTCTTTGTCAAATCAGCCTGTCAATGGCCTGGTCTAAACTTGTCATCAATGCGGCCCATGGTCACTTCTGGCCCGTTATCGGTCCGCTAAGTAATTGGGCCAAATTACGGCCCGGTGTATTTTTGGCCTGTTAAAGGTCCGGCTTCATTTGGGCCCATTTACAGGCCATCAAAACTTTCGGCCCATAAACGACTGTGAAGGATTTGCGTCATATTCGGCCATGTTTGACATTCGGCCTGTTAGAGGCCCACTATAGATTTGGGTCACTTTCGGCCTGTTGTCATTTTCGGCATGTTAATGTCGGACGTAAACCATGGGCCATATGTGGCCCAACATCATATCGGGCCCATTAACGGCCCATATAAAAATGACGATAATCTAGCCTGACCGAAGTTCCGGCCTGTTAAAGGCCCATGTATTAGGTCGGCGCATTTACGGCCCGTCCGAATTTCGGCCTATCAAATATCCGCATCATAAATGGGCCACCATTTTGGCCTGCTAAGTCTAGTGGGTTATTTGGCACAATCAGGGCCCAATCTCACTTTCAGTCTATTAAAGGCCCATGTTTTTTATGGGCTCGAGAAATTTACACCTGTAAACGGCCTATTTTTAGTGAGGGCCCAAATTATGTTTAGGCCTGTTAAAGGCCCACTATGGGCACAGGCCTACCAGAAAAATTTGAAAGCTTATGCTAATTTAAGCCCAGATATTTTTAGTGGGTCACATGTCAACTTCGGCCCGTAATCGTTTTTAGCCCAATTGGAATGGGACCGACGAATGTTGGCATGCTGGGCTCCTACGAAGCTTTCGGACGAATACATTACTAAGATAAACCTACACTATACAAAAATAGCATCGTAATTACTGCAGCCTGTGGCAGCATCATAAATGTTGTATCACAACAAAATAAATTCCAATCATACAACAAAAGGCCTGTTGGCATAAAGTTTACAGTCCTTCCAGATAAAAGCACCATCAAATGTATAGAAGCATAGATCATTTGACCTGAGTGCTAATGTTTCAGGCTGTAGAATCTGATGGAGCAGCATGATCTCCACCTTTTTCCGCCATTGCTCTTCAACAACGAAGCGAATGTCTGATAGTCTGGTTTCAAAACCATTCATATCTTGACGACATTTCTCAACCACTATTCTTGTTTCTGAAACAACGTCCATTAGGGATTGGACTTGTGTCTGGAGCACAGATATATCACTCTGTCTAGCAGGAAGATTTTGTTCTGTAGGCGATTTGGACGAGGTTACCTTGACAACCAACCCAGAATTACACAGGAAGGTGCTTTTTGCACGGTTAGTGGAGAGATACTGACGCACTGCAGCAAGAGGTGACATGGTGCCTGTAGTAGCCTCGTCACCTTCAGGTTGTTGTGGCTGATCAATCATTTGTTCCATAGCTTCCTGAAAGTTTGAACTTGTAGATTAGTGTACCAGATAAGTTACTAATGAGACAAAAACAAACAAAGTAGGTTAAACGTTTATACAAAACTTATTTTGGTGAACTACTGTAATACATTAGCATGTATTGTAGTGCCAACTACATAATAAAATCACTTTCGGAACATATGTCCATCTAGCATGCCTACTGTATTGTCTATTTACTCACATTCGTTGACATCTAAGGATAAAGAGACATGGTTTAAAGTAGGATGAACATAGTATGACATCATTCATATCATGGGCAAACAGAGATAAAACAAACATGCTATTTTATCATTGTGTGTGCACGTGAACATAACAACTAGATTACAGATCAAGACCAAAAGAATATCCTTCATCTCTTTTAAACCATGTAAGGTGAAATGATACGTTAAGACAACTGTGTATAAAAGTGAACAGAGTAACTGACATTGGTTGCAAACCAAGTAGTTAAATGAACACATCACAATACCAATCAGTTCAAGGCAGGAGGAGTAAGGACTTACAACAGCGGCTTGAGCTGGTATGCTCATGCCCTTCATCTTGCTGGTGTGGCAATGCTTGAAGATTTGCACTGCATTCGGTTCAGGTTCTTTATGGTCCGCATGGGCTTTCCTTTGTATTTGGAACAAGTCAATATAGATACGATAATATGGCACAAAAAGAAGAAGTAACAGCTATTTACAAGAGCCTTGCAGTGTGCAATATAGCTACGAGATCCTGTTGTCTGTTGGAATTTCACTTTAGAACGGTTGGTTTTGTTCTTCAAACAGTTAGCCTAGAAGAAGATACACTTTTAAGAAACATACATAAATACAAGTTCAATGTGGTCTGATCAAATACATATAGCCTACCTGATACTTTGGATCGGACCAGTGTTTAACGAGGGCTGTCCAGTCTTCATCTGTAATATATTCCACTGGGGATGTTTGGGCGATTTCATTGTTAGCCTTGACTTCAAAGTGAGATTGTCTAAGGTGGTACCGATACTGTCGCAGAGCAGACTGAAAAACATGAGTGCATGCTTGTTTAGTTGCATCATCTTTCGGATCCAACTTGAACCTCATCTGTTGAAAAAAGAATGTGAGTCTTATTAGGATGAAGCTAGAAAGTATGGGACAGAGCAAGACAATATTACTAATGGTGATGAATAAGATTACTTACGGATAAATGGTCAAGGAAGGTGTTAAACTGGGTATTGTCTTTCTCATTCCTGTACTGGATCCACGTTGGGAGGATACGCGCATGACACCTAACGGCAACGGCTGCCTCTGATACTAACTTGGCCGACTTTGTAGCATCACGTGGCCTTTTTAAACCTGCCTCAAAATGGATCTCCATTCTTCCTCCTTTAGATTTTGTTAATCTATCAAGCATTATCCCTGATGTCTATTTCCGCTTGCCCCGTGGTGCTAGTTCAACAACGAATATGGAAAGTGTTAGTGTACATCAAACTATGAGAGTACATATAAAGGAGCATGCAACTGCAACTTGACTCGGTCAGGTACCGTCTTGGTGTTGATGCTCATGAGGTTCATCTGATCTTACCAAGTCATGTTGTGTCAGCAGTGCTTCTAAAGTAGTGTTAGGTGTGAAGGCAGCTTGGGAACTGGCCAGTTCCGGAGCAAACGAACGAGTAACTGGTTGAGATGCTGGTACAGTTGAAGCGGATGCTGCAACTGGTGGAGCAGGTGATACTGTGTTTGTAGATTTAGCCGGTGGACTTGGACCTTCTACTGCACTATAAGTACCAGCAGAATCTCGACGGCAGAACCTTTTCCGTTTCACCCGACGAGTAACAGCACTCCCTACTATATTATTTTCCTTGCTCTTTTTTGACTTTGCCATGGCAAGCTGTACCCACAACACAAAAGAATAAAATCACTCTTCAGAACTCATTGATGCATGATACAGATAAGCAATAATTTGATGTAAGACAACCGTATGAGGATGGAATATGTAAGAAAAACAGGACGGCATGACATATTCACAGCTAAGATGTGCAAACTAAGCAGAAGGATTTTCAAGAAAATAGAAGTAATGCAAGCTAGACACCATATGAAAGATGCAACCAATATTACTCTGCCAAGTTAAAAGTGTCTTGTAATAAGTGGCAACTCGAAAAATTAGAAGCAGTACAACATAGAAATCAATGCAATATGCAACCACTATCAAACTGCCATGTTAAAAGCGTCCAATCATGAGTTACTGATGCGGGATACACAACAGCAGTACTTTTGATGTAAGAACATGGTGTGATAGATAGATGCAGTGTATTCTAGACACAGAAAGCCATGTCATATGCATATGTATAACGTATAAACTCAGCAGGTGCAATTTAATCAAAATAGAAGAAATATAGGCTAGACAACATATGCAACATGAAACCAATTATCACACTATCAACTTAGAGCAAGCACCTGCGATGGTGGAGTGCGGGAGATGAACTCATCTTGTAGACTTGGGACTTAAACTTCATTAGCAGTAGCAAATCTAGAGAGTCTCTATTTGCGTCGGTGCGGAGTACCACCAACATCCCCTAACTTACTCTTTTCCTTCCTATTTTCTGATATTACCTTATGAAGTCAAAACCACAAGAAGATGAATAAAATTAGCTCTGCATAACTGGTTGATGCATGATATAGACGAACACTACTTTGATGTAAGGCAAGCGCATGATAGGAGGATGGAATATATACAAAAAAAGACAGCGTTTCATATTCACACGTACGATAGGAGGATGGAATATGTATGAAAAAATAGTAAGCAGAAGGCATTTAAACAAAATTAGAAGAAATGAAAGCTAGGCACCATATGAACATGCAACCAATATCACTCTATCAGGTAAAAAGTGTCTCATCGTAAGTGCCATTTCAAGAAATTAGAAGCAGTACAAGCTAGAAGACAATGCAAGATGCAACCAACATCACAGTCCCAAGTTGATTATGTCTTATGGGTAAGTGATCGTTGCACGTATAAGTTGTAAGCTATGCAGATGCAATTCTACATAATCAGAAGCAATACAAACTAGACATCATACGGAAAACACAACCACGTATAACAGTTCCAAGTAAGAGCAAGCACCTGTGATGGTGGACTAGGGGAGATGTGCTCATCATGTACACGTATGTTCTAGAAACAGGAACACGTGTCATATTCACAGGCATTATGTGTAAAGTAAGCAGATGCAATTCAAGTTAGAAGCAATACAAGCTAGACATCATACGCAACATGCAACCACATATAATAGTGTTAAGTTAGAACAAGCACCTGTGATGGTGGAGTAGGGGAGATGTGCTCATCATCTACACAGCTACGTTGACTGTCCAGCCTTGTGTTGTCTTGCGAATCTTGTTGGGAGGATGGCGGAGTAGAATCTTTAGAGACCCCCTGTTTGAGTTGCTCCGAAGGACCACCATCATCCACTCCCGGACTAATTTCCTTCAGCTGTAATGATTTTGCATTGTGAAGTCAAACCGATAAGAAAAAGGAATAAAATTCACTCTTCAGAACTCATTCATGCATGATACTGATGAACACTACTCGGATGAAAGGCAAACACATGATGCGAGGATGGAATATGTACGAAAAAATGGACGGCTTGACATATTCACACCTATGATGTGGTAACTAAGCATAAGGCACTTCAACAAATTAGAAACACTGCAAGACACCATATGGAAGGTGCAATCATTATCACTCTGCCAAGTTAAAATTGTCTCGTCATAGGTGGCGTTCATCAAACTAGAAGCAATACATGCTAGAAATCATATTCAAGACGCAAACCAATATCACATTGCCAACTTAAAGGTGTCCCATCATAAGTGACTGATGCAGAATACACAAGAAGAGTAGTTTCATGTAAGAACATGGTGTGATAGACAGATATAGTATGTACCAAAAACAGGAAAGCGTGTCATATTCACATGTATCATGTGTAAGCTAAGCAGATGCAGTTTACACTAATTAGGAGCAATACGAGCTAGACACCATATGCAACAGGCAACCAGATATCACATTGCCAAGTTAGAGCAAGCACCTTGGATGGTGGAGTAGGGGAGCGGAGACTTGGACCATGTAATGCACTATCAGTACAAGGAGAATTGGTACAGATGCTCCGTTTACATTGCTGCAGAGGACCACCATCATCGCCTTCCTTACTCTTTTCCTTCCACTTTCTTGATTTTGCCTTGTCAAGTCAAACCCACAAGAAAAAGGAATAAAATTTGCTCTTCAGAACTTATTGATGCATGATACTGACGAACACTACTTTCATGTAAGGCAGCCGCATGATAGGAGGATGGAATATGTATGAAAAACAGGACAGCGTGACATATTGACATGTATGATGTATAAAGTGTAAACTAAGCACAAGGTGCTTGAACTTGTTAGAATCGATGCAAGCTAGAAACCATATGAAAGATGAAACCAATATCACTCTGCCAAATTAAAAGGGTGCCCTAACAAATGTATTTGACCAAATTAGAAGCAATACATGGCAACAGGCTAGAAATAATATGCAATATGCAATGAATAAAGGTGACTCATCATAAGTGATTGATGCAGGATACACACGAGAGGTAGTTTCATGTAAGAACAAGGTTAACACATAGATGTAGTGTGTACCAAAAATAGGAAGGCATGCCATATTCACAGGTATAGTGTGTAAACTAAGTAGATGCAATTTACCCTAATTAAAAGCATTAGAAGCTAGACACCGTATGCAACATGCAACCACATATGACACTGCGAAGTTGGAGCAAGCACCTGTGATGGTGGTGTAGGGGAAGTGTTATCTTCAGGTACAGAGCAACGTTCAATATTTTCATTTAGGCTTGTTGTTTCTTGAGAATCATGTGGAGAGGATGAAATTGCATTCTTTATAAGAGTATTGCGTCTCATATTAACCCACGCGCGTGATTGTCTCATCATAAGCGATAGACGCAGGATACACAAGAACAGTAGTTTGATGTAAGAACATGGTGTGATAGGCAGATAAAGTATGTACCAAAAACAGAAAGGCGTGTCATATTCACATGTATAATGTGTAAGCTAAGGAGATGCAATTTAACAAATTAGGAGCATTGATGAGGGATACACAAGAAAAGTAGTTTGATGTAAGAACATGGTTAATAGAAAGACGTAGTATGTACCAAAAACAGGAAGGCATGTCATATTCACAGGTATAATGTGTTAACTAAGCAGATGCAATTTACCCTAATTAGAAGCATTACAAGGTAGACACCATATGCAACATGCAACCACATATCACACTGCCAAGTAAAAGCAAGCACCTGCGATGGTGGTGTGGGGGAATTGCAGTGATCAACTAGAGAGCTACGTTAACTATCTTCATTTAGCCTTGCTGTTTCTTGAGAATCATGTGGGGAGGATGACACTTCACTCTTTAAATGAGTAGGGCGTCTCACAGTAACCCACCCAGGTGACTGTCTCATCATAAGTGATTGACGAGGGATACAAAAGAGCATTAGTTTGATGTACGAACATGGTTAATAGACATATGTAGTATGTATCAAAAACAGGAAGGCATGTCATTATCAAAGGTATAATGTGTAAAGTAAGCAGATGCAATTTAACCAAATTGGAAGCAATACAAGCTAGACACCATATGCAACATGCAACCACATTTGACAGCGCGAAGTTAAAGCAAGCACCTGGGATGGTTGTGTGTGGCAATTGAGATCATCAACTGCAGAGCTACGTTTACTGTCTCCAACTGCTGACACTGCACCCATTAGAGCGCTGAAACGCTTTGTGCTTATCTTCGAATTACACTGGAGCAACTTCTGTATTTCCTTTTCTGCATTCATCAACACTGCGTCAGAGTCTAAAATACCCATGCATAAAAAAACAATAGTGTGAGTATGGGTGAAGTGTGTGTACAATTTGTATAGTGTAAACGTAGCAGATAGCAGGTCGGTGAGAAATAAATGACGGGAGACATATGATAGCTCTACAACATGCATGGCATACTCAATTACTACAGGATTCCATGAAAATAACAGTAGACTGAAAGCAAATAGGTCAGTCCATTTTTTCTGCACCGTCCGATGTACAAAGAACGGGCAGATCGCCTTCATCTACCTCCAGCCAGTCAGTGTTGACGATCTTCCTCGAAACGCCAGCGACCATCGGCCCAGTATTCCTCCCCTGCCTGCGCCCTCCCCTCGACCTCGCCGCACCGGCGCGCTTGGCACCGCCCCCCGGCCATCCATTCAAGCCCCGCCGACCTCCAGATCAGGCGCAAGCAGCTCCTGCGCCCCATACCCCTATGATAGACACCGATGCGCCGCTTCCCCGGGGAACAGGCGGACTAGGTGCTCCACGCACCTAAGCGGGTGCTGCTTCTTTTAATTGCGTTTCAACTGACCCTGAATTGAAATCCAGGCGGGCTACTGACCTCTAGCAAAGGTGACATAGTAAAAGGGAGGAAACCTTGTGCATTTAGTATCACGAAGAAGATGCAGTAAGAAGCGCTCAACTAGTTTCTTTCGTGGGATGAATATGGTGTGAGCGGAGACGTAAGATTTGCACGAATAAGGGAAGAGGAGTACCTCTTTATGCTAGCAGTGATGTGTCCTCCTTCTGTTTTTCCGACGATCTTGTTGTTCGCCGGAAACCAGAAGTTGTGGAGGACGGTGCAGCCTTGGACGAACCCATGGCCAAGTTGTTGAGTGTGGTGCGATGGCCGTCTGTCGGCGGCGGGGAAGCAGATCCGAGGCAGCGAATGACGGCATAGCGGGAACAGCTCTGGTGTGGTGGACGGTTGCGACAGTGTAGCTGCAGCAGTGAGGCATAGGACGGCGTGGTCGGAGTGGTTCTGGTACGGTGCACGTCAGCGTCGGTGTCGTGGAGGCAGCTCTGCCTCGGCTTCATCTGCTAAGTCCTTGAGGGCGTTGCGGTTGCGGTTGCGTTGGACGATGACGTCGGGGTACCGGCTCCGACGTGATGGAGGAGGGCGGCGGTGGATTGGCCGCTATGGGGTGGAGGACGGAGGATGCTGGGGTTTCGCGGCTGGTGGAGAGAGTGTTTTCACGCCCATGGAGTATGAATGGGGAAACGAAGGGAGGCGGGGAACTAAGGGGGAACAATGTTTCGGTTTGAGACGCGCTTGTTTGAAATTTGGGGAAAGTTACAAACTTTGCCCCCATCTAAAATTTCGGACATATTGCGGGTTGGGGGTAGGACAGTCATGTCAAGTGTCCCAAATGTGGGCGGGATAGATTTCGGTCGAGCGCATGGGTGTTTAGGCGCCCACGGCGTATGAATGCTTCTCGGAGGTGGTTGAGACTGGCGTCTTGGTGAAGTTACAAACCTACCCCGGTTTAGACCTTTGGACATCGGGCCGATAGGTTACACAGGCCAGAGTCAGGACAGTAATTTCCTACCACCAAAACATTAGTCTCGCGCGGTTTCGGGTGACCAGAGGCCTATTTGGCACTTCGTTCAATATTTGGGAGCAGAAGCATTAACGTTTTCGGTTCTCTTGAATTGAACTTTCAGGATTTGTCAAACTTCACAAATCTTTACTCTTGAAAATCCTAAAGCTACGATTATTTTGGAATGGAGGGGGTACATTTTAATATACATTGTACACGAGTATATATTAAAAAATATGCAACTTACCTCAGTTCATGCATGGTTCCAGGTATAATCTCCTTGGTTGCAAAAAAAGTTAGATATGCGTATGAATATATATAGCATGTTCAAACTCACAACAAAGATTGATGCCCCCTTTTACATCTGATTTACAAATGCCATTATCTCGGGTTCAAATAGATGAATGCACTTCCTATGAATTCGAATCTTCGAAACCCCCTTTATCTTGAATTCGACATGTATTTTATTTCGGAGCTAGCAATTTGGAATGTATACATGCAAGTGACAAATGTATAAAGTGCTTCACACTAACAACATGGAGTGTACTAATTAATGTTTATATATGAATTGCAAAAGCATCCATTGCCTGTATTTCAAACCGCTCTCACTCTATGGACCGATAATATGAAATAAACACATGCACATGCTAGAATTCATTAGAGTATGGGTGTCTGATAGACCGATTTTCGTCCATACGCAAATTTGCAAAATTCATGATCTCATCCAAATATAATAATGCCATTTATATTTTAATTTAATGCGTAGAACCACCTTTTACACGTAGATGCACTATGCCTCGCCCCGTTCTCACAAACGCGTTATATCTCTCTCTATCTAACGCATAAGTGCACACACTTTATATGCATCGACATTTCTCTTTCACACATGGTCACAATCTCTCTCAGGGTGTCGGGGTGTCTCACGCACATGCTCTCTCTGTTTCTCTCTCTCTCTTTCTGACTACTATGTACCACTCTTTTCACTAATCTGAGTTGGAAATCACTATTTCTCTCACATGCATATATACACATGCACGGTCTCTACTAGCCCTCTGTACGCACATATATGTGCCTACGTGTCTCCCGCACGCACGTTATCTTTAGGCCTCTCTCGCACACATTGCCCCCCCCCTCCGACACACCTCTCTAATAGTAGTTGGCAGATATGATTTCATCATGTCATTCGGTAGGATATCCCTGGCTATTAGGCTGGATGGTAATACGAGGCAAAGTTTTACCGTAGTTCGGATCGGACCCTTGCAGTTCAAGAAAGAGCCTACTCCTGGTACTGTATATTAGTGATAGGGGTGTGTACAAAGTACACGTGAATACCAGGCATTGTGCGTGTGTGTATACTATCGACGAACTAGCCCCCAAGCTTGTATAACATACTAAGGGCCTAGGGTTACAAATTATATATAGTCGGCTTATCACCAGTGGGGATAGAGTCCTCCGCGACTCTAGTAGCTTCGTGTTGTACGCTGAGTCCTCCACATGGTCTCCGTATAACACGTCTCGGTCCAACCTATATGTGGCGCAGGATGGAACTGACCCATGAGTCTTCATGTTGACCCACCACAACTAGAAATGATGTGCCCACCACACCACACACACAATCGGCCACTAAGAAAATAAGCATATACAATAGTACAACGGTATCTAGCTCACGATACGTCTCCATATTTTGTTGATGACACTGACGGACTTTGCATTTGATGCGTGCTTCGTATTTTGTTGACGACACTTGCGGTCATTGTATTTGAAGCGAAAGCACGATATGGTCACTGGACTTCAGAATAAGCTCATCACGGTCACCACATACATTTTGTCGTGCTAACCAACATGTGGTTGGAAGGTTAGAGGACAGTGGTTTCTCGAGCCCACCAAGGTAAAAGTCCCGGTGCTCGCATTTATCTTGTATTAATTTCAGTATTTTCTGGCGATGTACGTTCAGTGGGAGGAGATGTTCCACTCGACTACGAGGCACCTATGGTGACTTCGTAAAATCTCAAGATCATATATGCTGGCCCACTCTCTCGAAGGTGCTCATAGGGGTAGGGTTCGCGTGTGTGCGCCTATAGCGGTGAGTGCTTGCGCGTATATATGAGCCCTTGCGTCTGTACCGTGTTAAACAAATACATGTCATGATTATACTGTCACTGGCTCACCCGTACAACTCCGTATTTTGTTGATGACACAATCAATTGACCAGTCAAACGACACAACTAGTGTTGCACCATTGGGGCGCGTAACCATGGGGCCCACCTGTCAGCCCGTATATGAAAGAAAGAAATGGTAGTTTGAGTCTGTACTATGTTAATAAAATAGGAGAAAATTTTAGGGTGATCATACGGTCACTGGCTCACCATACAACTCCGTAATTTTTTGATAACACGATCAATTGACCAGTCAAACTGTCCACATTCAGCAGCACACATTACCATTGGGCCCACCCGTCAGCGCGTAAATGAAGGACAAAATGGTAATAAACTAGTGGTCGGTGGGTACTCGAAGTCGTGAGACCTCTGGTTGGCAGTCACCGGCGGTTGGGGGCGTTCATTGGGTGGTGGGGTGGGGATCCCCAGAGA